>NW_027228528.1:0-187033 GCF_037783145.1 Equus przewalskii
CTGTAAAGAAAACAAAAATATCTTTTGGAAAATAATAGAAAATAAAAACATTTCTAGGAAGACAAAAACTGAAATTTATCATTAATGTGTTGTGGGGGAGCAGAATTTTCTACCCCAAAATGTGTATTTTTGGCTTGATTATTTTTTTAAAGATTTTTTTATTTTTTTTCCTTTTTTATCCCCAAAGCCCCCCAGTACATAGTTGTATATTCTTCGTTGTGGGTCCTTCTAGTTGTGGCATGTGGGATGCTGCCTCAGCATGGTTTGATGACCAGTGCCATGTCCGCGCCCAGGATTCGAACCAATGAAACACTGTGCCGCCTGCAGTGGAGTGTGCGAACTTAACCACTTGGCCACGGGGCTAGCCCCTTGGCTTGATTATTTTTAAGAACAAAAGACCAAGAAGATCCTTTGACTTTCCTCCTAAACTCCTAAGGGAATTTAAGATAGAAGGCCCGTTCCAGGAAGGAGCTCTCACCCTAGATAACTATAGTGAAATATGTATTAGGTATGGTAGACAGGGCGGAGCCTAGCAAGGCCCATTTGATCAAAACCCTCCTCATGTCCCACACTCTTTGCCAAACATGGCAAACATTTGTTGACCAAACATTTACTTTCCTTCTCTTAGTGAATTGCCTCCCTCCCCTTTGAAGTCTCAAACCACTACCCTCAAAACCCTCTTTTGACTTTAGCTGAAGTATTTAAGGTATTTAAGGTGGTGGCTCCAGCCATTTTGGGGAATTACTCAGCTTTCCTGGGCTTCTCCCATGTATACATGTTCTTAACTTTCTTTGATTTTCTCCTGTTATTCTTTCTCATGTCAATTTAATTCTTAGACCAGCCAAGAAGAACCAAGAGGAAAGAGGAAAATTTCTTGCTCCCCTAAAATATCAAACTGAAGGATAATAGTGAAGGATATTTTTTGAGTGAAAGGGAGAAAAATCTCAAGATGGGGAAGTAGGAACAACTTAAGAACAGCAAAATTAATAAATATGTGGGTCTCAAAATAAATAATCTATAAAACCAAGATAATATGTGATAGGCTTCAAATATATATTTTCATATATTACATTTATAGTTTTATAGTTATATGATAATTTAAGTACACAACAATAATAATCTAGAAGTCAGAAAGAGGTAAATGGAATTCTGCACTCTCTGGGGAAAGAAGGTATACAAACTAAGTAATGTTAGACCTTGATAAAGTAGGGTAGCCACTAGGATAATAGGAAAAATATTTACTCCTCTGAGAAGAGAGAGCACACAGGAACGACAAGGGAGTATTACTAGAGATGTGGTGGAGGAGAAGGGCAGGAGGGAGGGAGAGATAGGGGGAGGGAATCCAGGAAGAGAAGGGGGTGTCTGGAAATCCAGAGGAAAGTGTTTCAAGAAGGAGGGAGTGTTCAATTGTATAATCTGTGTCAAATGCTGCTGAAAGGTTGAGTGAGATGAAAGCAAAAACTTAACCTTGAATTTAGCAAAATGGAAATCATTGGTGACCTGGAAAAAGCCATTTCAGTGAAGTGGTGTGGAGAAAACTCCTGAATTGGTTCAGAAGAGAACCGGAGGAGAGGCAGCTTGAATGGAGCAGAGAAACAGAATGGGAAATGGAGAAGAATCTGGGGTCAAAGGAGGTCTGCCTGTTTAACACACATTAGGGCATGTTTGTACATGGATGTTGGCAAGGAATCATCCCAGATACAGGACTACAGCGCTCTGAGGTGCAGCCTGAAAGGACTTCCCAGCCCAATTTTACTCAAAGTTACCACTTTAGGTCAAGATGGTGGTGTAGGCAGCCTCTGAACTCACCTCCTCCCGTGGACACAACAAATCTACAACTACCCTTGGAAAAATTAACCCTAAGAGAGAACTGAAAACTGGATTAAAAGAACCCCTGCAAAAAGGGACAGGGCTAACTGAGGTGGAAGAGGCAGAAACTCCTTTCTAGAGAGAAAAAGACCACCCTCTAGCAGAGATGCTTCACGGCCAGCTGGGAGTAACCTTAAGCCTAGCCTCCCCAGGCACCTGCAGCAAGAGCAACACGAATAGAAGGGCACATATAGCACACACAGGGGATACTCCTGGAACATTTGGAACTGGTGATGAGAGGGAAGCAAACTGCTGGACCTCATAAGGCATCTCTTATATAAGCCCGCCTCTCCAAGATCAGGAGATGTAGCTGGCATACATGATGCATAGATATAAGCACAGAGAAAGAGGCAAAATGAGGAGATAAAGGAATACATTCCAAGTAAGGAAACAGGATGAAACCCCAGAAAATGTACTAAATGAAACAGAAATAAACTACCTACGTGACAAAGAGTTCAAACAAAGAGTCATAAGGATGCTCATTGATCTTGGGAGAAGAACTCAGAGAGAACATCAACAAAGAATTGGAAAATATAAAAAAGAACCAATCGGGGGCTGGCCCCATGGCCGAGTGGTTAAGTTCGCATGCTCCGCTGCAGGTGGCCCAGTGTTTCATTGGTTCAAATCCTGGGCGCTGACATGGCACTGCTCATCAAACCACGCTGAGGAGAAGGTCCCCATGCCACAACTAGAAGGACCCACAATGAAGGATATACAACTGTGTACCAGGGGGCTTTGGGGAGAAAAATGAAAAAAAATCTTAAATAAAATAATAATCTAATTTAAAAAAGAATCAAATCAGAAATGAAGGATACAATACTAGAAATGAAACCTTCACTAGAGGGACTCAATAGCAGAGTAGATACAGAAGAATGGAGCAGCAAGCTGGATGAAAGACTAGAGGAAATCACACAAGCTGAACAGATAAAAGAAAAAAATTGAAAAAGAGTGAGGGCAGTCTAAGGGACTACTGGGACAACATCTAGCATACTAATATCTGTGTTATAAGTGTCCCAGGAGGAGAAGAGAGAGAGACAAAGGGGCAGAGAATCTATTTGAAGAAATCATAGCTGAAAACTTTCCCTAACCTAAAGAAGGAAACAGACATCCAAGTACAGGAAGCACAGAGAGCACCAAATAAGAGAAACCCAAGGAGGCCCACACCAAGACACATTATAATTGAAAGGTCAAGAATTAAAGATGAGAGAGAATCCTAAAAGCCACAAGAGAAGGGCAACAAGTTACATACAGAGGAAACCCCATAATGTTATCTGCTGACTTCTCAGCAGAAACTTTACAGGCTAGAAGGGAGTGGCACGATATATTTAAAGTGCCGAAAGGAAAAAACCTACAGCCAAGAATGCTCTACCCAGCAAGCTTATCACTCAGAATGTAAGGATAAATAGTTTCCCAGACAAGCAAAAACTAAAGGAGTTTATCACCAAGAAACTAGCTTTACAAGAAATGCTAAAGGGACTTGCTTAAGTGGAAAAGATAAGACCACAAATAGGAATAAGAAAATTATTTTTTAAAAAACAATAAAATCACTGGTAAAGGAAAATAACAATAAATGTAGCAGCTAATATGAAGGTCAAAAGACAAAAGTATTAAAATTATCTATTTCCATGATAAGAGGGTAATGGATACACATGCAGAAAAAAAAAGAGGTTAGATATGATATCAGAAACAGAAAATGTGGGATGAGGGGAGCAAAAGGGTAGAGCTTTTAGGGCCAGCCCAGTGGTGCAGTGGTTAAGTTCACACGTTCTGCTTCAGTGGCCCGGGGTTTCCCAGTTCAGATCCCAGGTGTGGACCCATGCACCGCTTGTCAAGCCATGTTGTGGCAGGCGTCCCACATACAAAGTAGAGGAAGATGGGCATGGATGTTAGCTCAGGGCCGGTCTTCCTCAGAAAAAGACAGGAAGATTGGCAGCAGATGTTAGCTCAGGGTTAATCTTCCTCACACACGCACACAAAAGAGCTGAACTTTCAGCAAGAGGTCAAATTAAAGAGACCAGCAACTCAATATTGATCATGATACATGTAGGCTATAATATATGAACCTCGTGATAATGACAAACCAGAGACCTATAATACACGAATAATTAATAGAAAGGAACCCAAACATAATACTAAAGAAAGCCATCAAACTATAAGGGAAGAGAGCAAGAGAAGAAAGGAACTGAGAAGAATTACTAGAATAACCAGAAAAAAAGCAACGAAATGGCAATAAGTACATTCTTATCAATAGCTACTTTAAATGTCAATGGAGTAAATGCTCCAATCGAAAGGCGTAGGGTGGCTGATTGGATAAAAAAAGTCAGTGGAGACAGAGGAAATTATTAATAAATGCTATTTTGTATCAAGAAAGAAAAAGTACCAGCTCTAAGAGAGAACACGAACACCTTCCCCATTAGCTCTTTCAAGAACGCGCTTAGAATAAAAGCAGTGCCCATGCCCACAAGTTCCTTTAGCTCATTATCAGAGCACTTCACACTATTTGTTGACCTTCACTGGAAGAATGGCTGCAGTGGACTTGCCGGGATGAGTTCTCTTACATATGAAGGGGGATCAGAATAAATAGTCTTAGTTGCAAAATGATATATTCTCCTGGTAAGAAAATAGATTCTTCATCATAGTAAATGTGGTGGCCACAAGAACATACCAGCTACAGGGAGCAGAACTGACCAATGGCCCCAGCTGCTGCTCTGAAATCCATCACTTCTTTGTGCTGAGGCCACGCCTCCCACAAGCTCTTCCCAGCCCATTACTGAGCTCAGCAGGGATAGCTTGGCTGCCCTCTCCCTGAAAGATGTGAGCTGCAAGATTCCTCTATTGGTTGACTTTGGTTCAACGTTGTCCCCCCTTGCCCAACTTTCCTCTCCTCAAGTCAGACCTCCATCACAGTCTGACAGCCCTGCCAGCTTCTCTAACTTCCACCACAATTCCTCTCTGAAATATTTCCCCGCCAAAATCCTTGTCATCTCTTGGAGGATCCAGATTAACGTTGTAAGCAAAACAAGAAAATACTCAGTTTTCAAAAAAATTTTGCATCTATAATAACATCTATTCCTTATAAATATCCAATACATTACACAAAAGGGAAATTGTAACCCCCACAGTTTGAATGAGGAAACGAGTTAAGTGATTTAGCCAAGGTCAATTACCTTATTTTTTTTCAGTAGCTTCTCCATTTCCTAGTCTTCCATGATCAGTGTTCAGAAAAGAACTTTGAGTCTGCTTTCCCCTTTGATTATTATTTCCCTACTATGAACAACAATAACACCTATAATTTACTAAGCAGGCACTGTGTAAGCGCTTTAAATATATTCAACTTTTCATTTAATCCTCACAACAACTCAGGGAGGTAGATACTTCCCCCTTTATATATATGTGAGGAAATGGCTCCCAGAAATTAAGTGACCTGCTCAAGGTCACTCACCTACTAAGCAGAAGGCCTAGGACAGCCCCTGACTCTAAATCTAGTGCCATTAGCACTTATCATAACACATCATAGCTGTCAGCATTTTACGAAGCACACCGACATTCATTAGGAAGTGGGATGGGCACCCACCAGCAACTCCCCCTGCAGAGGTCTGGAGATGACAAGAGCCAGGGAAAGGAGCAGGTGGTGAGAAGAGGTGACAAGGTACAGGCAAAGGTGAAGATGACTAACCTTCTCCCAACTGCTTCATCTCAGGTTGCAGAAGAGTTGCTCATGGCCACCTGTACTCCAAGGGGCCTTATTTCAAAGAAAGTTTGCGGGGAAGTAAGCTTTTATTTAAGAGGTTGCAGCAGTTATTTTCGCAAATAGTTCTCATAAAAATGTTAGGAGATGGGACCCAGCTCCCTCCCACCTGCCAGCCATGGAATGGGGAAGAAAGTATTAGACACTCAAGCTTCTCCATGGTCCAGTCTTTAGCCTCCTCTCCAGCTTCATCTCCTCTCATACTCTGTTTTACTTATGCTTAAATACAACAGCATCCTTACCGTGCTGTCACATATCTCTGTACGTTCAGTCATGTAGTTCACTGTCTAGTTCACCCTTCTTCCCTTCCCTTGGCGAACTCTTACTCATTTCTCCATATCTCAGCTCAGCCACCATATACTTCAGGAAGTCTTGCTCAACAACCAAATTGAGAACTCCCAGAGGACGCCTCCTCTGTGTTCCCCTATCCTACCCTCAGTGCTTACCTCGCCTCAACATTTCCCTTATTACGTGAGATTATCTCACACTAGAGATACAAACAATATTATCTCCTTAAAACCTCACTCATACCGTGTCACTCTGGCCCATAAAGTGCTTCAAGAGGCATCCAATGGAAGGTAAAAGAACATACAGGCCCCATGCTCTGGCCTTTAAGGCCCTAAATGGCCTGGTCCCTGACCTTCTCTCCAAACTCCTCCTTTGTCCTTGCTTACTGTCATGCCACTGTCTGTTTTCAGATCCATCACCCTGCCAAACCTTCTCATGCCTTAAGACTTATTTCCTCAGCTCTTAGCACAGTTGTTCGTTTTTATTCTCCAGGGCTTTGCTTGAAAGTTGTCTTCTTACAGGCACCTTCCATCTCCACCTCAAGAACTATCATCCTTTCCCACTGTTCCCTATTTCTTTTCTTCACTGCAGCCACAGAATTTTATAAGTAAGATATTTATTTACTTATTCATTTATCGTTTTCTTGTTATTTAAATCTCTAATTTAGTGGAAAACACACCCTCAACTCTTCATGCTACTGGAAAGCGCAATCCAGACTTTTTAATCTGTATCCTTCCAGGGTGTTTGGTGCACTGTTACATCCTCAAATTTGCCAAGTAAATGAATGAGCAAGCAAAGTTCAGGAATGACATAAAAAGAGAGGGAATTACAAAATAGCAGAGATTTAAAGAAATTAAATATTAGTGTTAGTTTCCATAATGACTTGCATTGAGGGAACTCTGAGTGCTTTAAAAATATTAATTTACACTCTGTTCACAGGAAGAACTCATTATCTCTAACTTACAAGCAAAGAAAGTCAGCCAAATGAAGCGACTTTTCCAAAAGGAATATAATGTGTTAAATAGGGAGCTTGGTCTAAACTCCGAATAGCTTTATTTTATACCCTGTCTTGTTCCCAAAGGATTTTAGACGGCTTTGAAAGACACAGACAGTTACACAATTTAGTGTGTTCACAAAAACAAAACAAGCCAGTTGCTCAGGAGAAGCACGACTATGCCTGGTACAAGGTCTGAAAGAAACTCCTTTCTTGGGTCCACACAAAGGGCAGCAAATCACATCCTCAATCACATCCTCCAGGCAATGAAGCACTGGGGCTCACGGGGTTGTTTGCGGCACTCCTCAGTGTGGGCTGTGGGCCGATGGCGTGGGGCCAAGGCTCAGATGCACAGAGAAATTCTCCAAGGAACCAGATCAAGACAGCCCAGGTGTGCAATTCTCTGATGGCCTGTCTTAATCCAAAAGGAACATCTGGAGATTCTGGAGGAATCATTTAACAGCACACTCTTCATACGCTGGGCTCTGCGAATTTTACTTTTCACCCAAAAACTTCTAATAAGTATTAAGTAACAGTGAAATTGAAAGTGACAAGCATCTGGAACACGGTCAATGTTGTGTAACAATGAAGAGCTCCATCTGACTTATCAGTCAGATGACCTGGGGAAGGGTATATTAGCTAAGGTGTAGGATAAGCTGTTCTAACAAAGAGACCCCAAAATACAGTGACCTAGATAAAACCACGCTAACATTTTGGGAAAAAACACTGGGAACTTCTGGTCCTGTTGCCTGTGTTAACTAGGCCCAGAGGCCCATGGTGGGTAAGGAGGTCCTGTGGACCCACTGAGTGGGGCCTCAGAGAAGGGGCTTAGGGGGTCACTTACTGGGCTTCTGCGTTTCCTGTCTATAGTGCAGGAATTAGAGCTGTCCGCTGTGGTGTTTCCTCCTTTTAATACTATGGCTGGGGCTGTTCTTCTATGAGGCATGACCAAAGTGTAGACCCCTCAGCTGGGAGCTCTCCACTGTGAGGGTTCCAGCAGCCCGGCCAGATGGAGGGGATGGAGGGAAAGGTGGCATTGAAAACGCAAGTTCCGCCTACCCGGGTCCCAGTATTTCCAGTTTAGCCACTGAACTTTTATCAGTCAGGGAGATTTTGCTGGGTTTCAAGCTGCCTCAGGAGCCCTCAGGAGCTGGCCTCAGGCGCCATTAATTAAACCCGCTTTTGCCCGGCCACATGGCTGCAGGGTCAGAGCGTGGAGGACGCCGGGAGGAAGGGGAGGGTCATGAAGGAGGAAGGGGAGGGCCCTGAAGGAGCGCAGAGCGTGGGGGTCGTGGGGAGGGGGCGTGAGGGGAGGGGCGTGGAGGAACGCACAGCGTGATGTGCGTGGCGACCGGCATGATGGAGGAAAGGGTTGATACACTGGTGCTCTCCTAAGCGCTATAAGTGGCAGTGACTGCGACTCCTTTCAACCCTCAGGCCATGGAGCAACGGGCCTGCCACTGCAACTTGCTCTTGCCCTGAATCTTCGGGGTGAGGCCTGAAGAGGGTGTTCCTGCCACTGAAGGCAACCGAGTCTTATGGCAGGCACCGCTGTCACGCTCAGACTTCTCAGACTTGGTCTCAGGCTTGGCTGCTGTCTCTATGGGGCGGCTGAGGACTCTTCAGGTGGGACGGACTCACTTTGGGTGGGTCGGAGCTGGGGTGGGGTGAGCACAGCTCAGCAGGCAGGGGATGAAGGGCAGGGTGGGGGATGGGGTGGAGGGTTCTGTGGCCATTTGGGGGCTCCTGGAGTGACCGTATACAATTGAGAGGCTTCTGTGACCTGTTATCAGATGCATAGGACTAAACTACAATGATAACGGATGCTTGGAGGTCCCAGAGAAAATTGACAATGGAAACCTCACTGTAGGTGGGGCAGGCTAGGGCCATCCTTCTGTATAGAAGTATCAGGGACCCTTGGGTTCTGTTTCTGGACCATGTGACCTTCTACCTTGTAGTGAACACAGGGAATGTGTAGAGATAAGAGACAGAGGCTGCACCTGCCGATCCGTGTTCTCTAAGTCTGTTCCATTGTGCAGAATGGTCAGCATGGCTTCATTCAAATAACATACTTATTACTTATGTGTATTGAGTGTTTGATATGAAGGAAGTACTTTACAAATTAGCTCATTGGATCTGTCAACATTTGTAAGAGGTTGTTAAACCATTTCACAAAGGACAAAGGTAAGGTTCCTATAGGGGAAGTGTTTACACATAATCACATTTGTATGTCACAGGCAATTGATATTGCCTGCTATGTGATGAGTCTGTGATTTACTTTAAATTGGTGAGGAGAGTCTAGTTATGTATTCTTTACTTGACAATCAATAAATTATATTAAACGCGCCAGTCTGTAAATGAGATTCACCATATTTTTGGGACATGTCCAGTTTATTTCACATTGCACATCATGTGATATTCCTTTATAGTGAAGCTAGTATGTTAAGGCTGTGTACAGACTGTATATACGTTTGTGGTTATGCAAGAATAACACATGCCAGATCAGCACAGGGAAGCTTTGGCTAGAACCCCAAAGAGGACTTGAGCTTTCTATACCTACAGCCACATTTCCCCAACTCTATCATGTCAAATTTCTGCCCCTGGACTCTGGTAGAGATGTCCCTGTCTGAACCAGAATGTCCACAATGTTTTAGGAATCAGCGACCTTCATGGATGTGGTTGTGGGCTTCACCCAGGAAGAATAGGCCTTGGTTGGCGCATCCCGGCAAAAGCTGTACAGAGATGTGATGCTGGAGGACATCATTCATCTTCTCTCTGTTGTTGAGTCTGTCAATAAGGATTTATTTACTCAACAAGTATCCAGAGAAGTTTCCACATATCATGCTCCCCTCTCAGCTCTCATTTTTATTCTTTCATAACACAACTACGAGAAGGTAATCTGTTTATTTATTGATTTAGTGACATGTAATTTGTCCCTTCACTAGAATATAGTCTTCTTGACCACAATTTCATGTCTTTGTTGCTGCTCTATTGCCAGCACCAGAACAGTGCTGAAAACTCAATGGATTATTTTAATAACTAAAAAAATAAGATTAAAGAGTTCCTAAGTAATTATTCTGTTCTAAGCAGTAAGCCCAGAGTTTGAGGGAAAAAAACACCAGGAAACATAAATTTAGGTTATTCTGGATTAACTAGAAACATTTAATTCCTCCCTTGTTGAAAACACTGGGAATCTTTACTCTGTGAGCTTGCTAGTGCACGTCCACAACGAGTTCCTCAATGCATTCGGCTTGGTGTCACGGTGTTCCTCCTGCTCTGCTCAAGGACTTACAAGGTTTTCTTCAATGCTCACTTAGTTGTTCATTGAGATCCTGTCCTTGACTTGAGGAATATGTATGGTTCTTAAAAAACACAGTTCAAAATTCAAGTGGCTTTTTCCCATGAACAGGGTGGCAGCTCTGCAAATAAGACACAATTTCCCATTGGAGCAAGGAGAGGAGCTGTGGAGGGAAGAAAGGGGATTCCCACAAGGCCTGAGGCTGGGTAAGCTCCAGGCATGTGTGTTCACTATGAGGAGAAGCCTAGTCAGTGAGGGATCAGGACCTTGGTAATGCCAACTGCAGATTTCCTTCAGTCCATGGTCTTTTCAGGAAAGTATGGGAATCCAGTGGGGGAAAACTCTCAATGTTGTCATTATTCCTAGCATTTATCAATGTCTTTTATTTATAGTTTATGTCCTCTTTGGATTGAAATTTTCATCTTGTGAACTTTGCCCTCATCCCTTCCCCTTGATGATTTCTTCTCTCATAACCTTACCAAAATCCGTCTTAGTTTTCTCTTCAATCTTGAAAACATTTTGTAATTGACAGTGTCCTAAAACATGTTTCTATGCACTAGTGCATTGCTCCATTTCACATTCTTGCCCTGTGTGAGGGTCAATATTTGCCTTGCATGCTGTACAACACTTTGGCTCCCTAATGCCTCTTGAGAAATTTATTTTTTAATTTAGTTTAGGCAGGAGAAGTAACCTTTAAAACCAAGAAATGGTGCCTATACCAGATATCTGCAGGAAGGATCCATCTAACTGCATAGTGATGGTAAGTTTCTTGGGTTGAACCCTGGTCCCCTACATTAGAGGCCTGGGAATGGGATGATTATTAGTAAAGCACAATAACGGGACTATAATTTGAGTTGGGAATAAGTGCCATCCCAGCAGAAAGTTTTGCATAATTTTAAGTTAGGAAAGACATTGACCTGAGCTCAAAGCTATAACCTGAGTTCTTATAAAATGGCAATTATATAAACATGACTCAAACACCTAGTCTATGAAACACAATGAAGTTACAAAATTAACCAACTGTACAGTTGAGGTGTTATAAAGAAGAAATCTCTGGGCTGGTCCAGTGGCACAACAGTTAAGTTCACACGTTCCGCTTCAGTGGCCCAGGCTTCACCAGTTTGGATCCCGGGTGCAGACATGGGACCACTTGGCAGGCCACTCTATGGCAGACGTCCCACATATAAAGTAGAGGAAGATGGACACAGATGTTAGCTCAAGGCCAGTCTTCCTTAGCAAAAAGAGGATTGGCAGCAGATGTTAGCTCAGGGCTAATCTTCCTCAAAAAAAAAAGAAAAAAGAAGAAATCTCAATGCATGCAAGAGAGTAACACACTGTGCATATGTAACTTACATGGGGAAGGTTTTTAACCAGGAACTATGACTGACTGATTAGCCTAGAATTCATACATAGAGAAAAGAATGAATGAACGTCTGTGGGCAGTCTTTTAAATGCCTCTTATCTCCTCCAATAAGCAGAAATCTCACATTGGGGAAGAACCCATTGAATAGAACTAGTGTGAGATGCTTTCACTCACAGGTTCACAGTGACTTAACATATGTGAAGTCACGTGGGCCCAGGAGGCCCCCCTCCATAAGCTGTTGGACCAACTGAGGCAGCAAAGCCATGAGGAAACACTGAAGTTTCACCTGGAAAATACCCAAGATATTCTCCAGAACATGAAATACTGGTAGGCAGAGCAGATTCAAAAAGACAGAAGGGGATGGCCTGAAATCCATAATTAACGTCAAATGAAGCCAGCTTAGGAGCCCAGGGGTGTGCCCAGGAAGTTCAGGATGGAAATCTTGCCTCTAACTTCGGAGAATGTTGTGGACTTTGCTGCTCTGTTCTCAGCCAACTCAGGAGGTTCCAGGGAGAATTTTGATCTGAACAGCTTGTGGAGGGAGGTTTCAAGGCCATGTAATTTAAACAAGTGCAGTCAAAGAGATGGCTGTAAGTCAAGAAAGCAGGGCCCCTGGAGTGGTGAGAATCACTAGGACAGATGGGAGAGATGGGGGGCTGGGGAGGGTGTGGGTGCACCAACGATGCAGTCCTCGGGTCCCCAAGATGCCAGATGTCTGGGAAGCAGCTGCCACCATGGCCTTTACCACTGCAGGCACCGCCAGTGCCATTTCCCCAACCACTAAGAACACCACCGCAGTAGACTGGACAGGGGAGTTAGAAGTAAGTTCCAAGGTCACCACCGTGCTCTCAAATCTGGACCTGGGCATGTTGGGATTGGGTCTGACAGGAGTGGTGGGGCAAGAGGAATTACCCTGTGGCAGGGGCATGAAGATCCCTGAGCTCCTCTCCAAGTGTCATTTGTGGCATTTGCATCTGTTGAGCTGAGGTGGATCCCTGCCCGAGAGGTGACCAGAGGCAGCCCACTCCACACACCACACCACAGGGGGGCCCCACCCTACCTAATGCATCCCAGGAGGCTGTGGGACACCACCCCCACTGCTGCTGCCCTTGCACCAGCTGCTGCCAAGTTCGTCATCCTCCCTCGGGAGCCCGGCCTGGGCTGGAAGGGGCCTGAATGTGGAGGGGCCGAGACACAGTTTGGGCACACTAGCTGCCTGGCAGCCTCCTGCTCCAACCACGCTGATGACAACTGCCAGGGTACTTTCATGTCTCAGGACGCTTTTCCCCATCCTAGACCCCGGACATAGACTCATCCCAGGAAGCTAGAATGGCCGGCCTTCTTCAGACAAAGCAGGCTCCTCCAGAGGCTACACCTCTCCCTGTGCACTGCCACAGTGCACCCGGGGAGATGGCCAGGGGAAGGCCTGCCTTCGACCTTAGTCATGGATTTCTCTCAAGAGTAGAGCTCTGGGAAGCAGGAGGGCATGGCTTCCGTGACTCCAGAGTGAAGGGAGGTGCCTGCCCATGGAAGGGCAGGCCTGCCAATTTCCCCACTATTTCCGCAGGGGGCATGGCATGCCTACTGTGGCCACACTCCTTTGGCTAGCGTTCCTGAACCCTGTTGACTTGTCAAACATTTACTGCTCCCTGTGTTGAAAAGTTCCCTCCTGATGGGAGGCCTTGTTCTGTCAAACAATAAAGGAGGCCCCGGATGATCAGCATGCAGGAGGGATAGCCTTGCCCTGCCCCCTGGTCCCTGATGGGCAAAGAGGGGCAGAAAGATATTTTCAAAGGGTGGGAGTGGGACCTCAGCAGAAGGGGAGAAGGGGATGTGAGACACAGTTGTAGAAGTTGGGAACCCCAGTTCACCTGCAGCTGCACCTGGCCACCACCAGTGGGCTCCCCCACACTTTCAGTGTCACAAGGACCTGTCCCTCAGCAAGCCCGAGGGCCTTCCTGAGGTCAGTCTCCTTTGCTGTGCAGGCCTAGATAGAAAGAAGGGTTTTCACTCCATGGAGAGGGGCTTCCAGAGTGTTAACAGTCAAGAGGACCCATGGGATTTGTCAGTCAGTTGGGGAAGGGTGGGTGCACCCACCATCCTCTCTTCATTTCCCTGAGATCCTAGATCTGCTGAGAGTCACTTGAGGTTTCCATGAAATTAGTGGAGTTCTCACTGTGTTGTAGGGGGTCTTGTTGAGGTAATGTTTGGCCTCTGTGATATCAGGTCTCGGTGAGGTCAGAGGGGGTTCTCTATAATGTCACTGGAGGTTTCTTGGAGGTCATGGGAGTTCTTTGTGTGTTCAGGGAGTTCTCTGTGAAGTCAGGAGACCTCACTTTGAGGGCAGAGGGGTTCACTATGAGGTCAGTGGAGGTCTCTGGGTGACCACACAAGTCCCTATGTGGGCATGGGATGTGTCTGAGTGGTCAGCGGGAGTGTCTAAAGTGTCAGGGGATGTCTCTGTTAGGTCAGGTGAGATCTCTGTCTGTCAGTGAGGGCAGAATGGGCCTCTATGAGGTCAGAAGTGGTCTCTGTGTAGTCACGGTGTTACGAAAATCAAAATGGGTTGAATCCTTGCGAGCTATGGTGGCATGAACACACTAAAGCTATTTGGGGACATACACCATGCCTCGTTTGTTTGTCATCCAGCCCTTGACTATTGGGGACCAATGATAAAGCTCTGTAGTAGCTTCCATCACTTCATCTGTAGTAAGTTCACAGAAGGTGTCAGTTCACACAAGGGCAGTGTGGAAATTAATGGTAACTAGAGAAGCTCTCCTGATGGAGTGGCCATTTTTGCAGCTGCAGCTGCCACATTATGTCCTTTTGTGTAATCTGATTCCTCACTTTGATGGGCTTTACCATGGATCCCAGCTACTTTCTTGGGGACCTGTACCACTTCTAGCAGTTTAAGCATCTCCGGTCCATGTCCATGGTTCACTTGGGGACCTCTGTGGCTGGAGGTCACTTCTGGGCAAGCATGGCTTAAAGACACATTGGAATCAAGGAGAAGGGCAGCAGGGGTTAAGATATGACAGAATTTTAAAGAAATCTGAGCGGAATCTAGCATCATATCTTGATAGTGCAGTATTGTATTTTGGGATAGCTGGAGGCATCCTCAGTAACTGGTAGACTAGAGAATTGATGTAGGGGTCCAAACCCTCGTAGGTAGGCCCATAGCCAATTTTTTGGCTTTCTTGATTAACAGGCAGGTGGCAGCTACAGATCTCAAGCAAGGGGGCTATCCTTTCACCACGGTGTCTAGCTTAACTCATTCAAAAGGGTCCGCTTATGGTCCCTGTAGTTTATCAGAGAGGCTAATAGCCGTGTATCCAATGTTAGGAATCCAAAGAAGGAAAAACCTAGCCATCCCTTTAGACACGTTATACCCCTTACTGGCTAAGAAGTTGAACATACTTAAGTCAAATCTGGCTCTACCAGGGGACAGAATCAGATTTGGCAGGATTACTATTCACTCTGACCACAATTTAGATGCCAACTGTAAGTTCAGATTGTCACCTGTGCTCCTGACCAACCAGCCAGAAGAGCACACGTTCCAACAAAACCCTCCTTGGGTTTGAATGCTCTGATAAGGAAGCTC
Organism: Equus przewalskii; assembly: GCF_037783145.1. NCBI lineage: Eukaryota > Metazoa > Chordata > Mammalia > Perissodactyla > Equidae > Equus > Equus przewalskii. The sequence goes on from NW_027228528.1 coordinate 15,162, forward strand.
ACAAACTCAGGAAACCTTTCACATATTGAGAGCAGGATGGAAGAGATGCATAGAGTAAAACATGTGTGGCAGGAAGGAGGAGCTCCCAGAGGCTCTCTGGGTGTGTCACTCTCCCTGAACCTCCTCGTGTTCAACAACGCAAAAGCTGTTTAACGACCATCCTTTTGGAGTTGAATGGAGACTTCATCACCCAGGCATAGTCAATTCAAACATTGGCTATGGGCAATTCAACAAGAACTTCAGCAAATCACCACCACCCTCACAGCTCAAATCCACCACAGGTGTGGGGTGGAGGTGGGGATGGGCGAGAAACTTTGCACGTGCATATGGCACAATTGGTTTCCCCAGCACCCAGCCCCCACCCTTAGGGCCTTTCCAAGGCTCACCTCGTTAGCATCAACTCAGGTGGTGTTGAAAGGGGCTTGTTAGGAATAACACCAGACAAACCACTTCGCCTTTCTGGCTCTGGACTTATTTCAGGAACTGAGCACTAAAGTAATTCTCGTAACCAAAGATGCCCCATGTGGTGCTCATATGGGCAATTGCAGGAGTTTTAGGCACTCTGTGCCAGAAACGAAGGGAAGACGTTTACCATTATAGCCCTAGGAGTGCACAACATTGAGAGCACTAAGTTCTCAAGCAAATCTAGATTCCCCTGTTCTGAAAACTTACCGATCCCAGGAAAGATTCCTCCTTCTGGCTTCTGGCTTCCAGGGTTCTATGTTTTACCTGGGGCCAGCCACCTACCTGCTTCCGTTTTACCTTTCCTGGCGTGGCACCGGCTGCTCACTCCACCTGTCCTTGGGTCCATAGTTCCGAGTTAGCCCTGCTTGAAACGTGTAGGGGAATCTCTTCCTTCTCAGGGGCTGCTGTATCCTGTAAGAGGGCCATCAGCTCACCTCCCCCAGTTTTTGGCCCTTGGATCTCGATTTTCTCTTGTTCCCGGCCTGTGGAGGCCCCTAACTTATGTAGCATGTCCCTCGCTAGAAGTGGGTGGGGAACAGGGCATTCTGGTACACACAGTGAGGAATCCTTCAGCAGTTTGGACCCTGTTTCACGGGTCCAGGGCTCCAGAAATCTTCTGGTCCCTCCCTTTCCTAAGACCTCCTTCAGTTCACTCTTTCCTTCAGAAAGGTTTCCCTTGTGGGCATTCAACACCAAGAACATGGCTCCACTAGGGAGCAAAGATTCAGCCTGCTCTCCTCCTTCCTGCCAAGGTCACTGGGGCCTCCTGGAGCCAACCGGGGGTGGGGGGGGGTGTTCGCTCAGCCCCATCACATCTCACCTGTAGTCAAGGGAAACTGCCACGGATCTGTCTTCTTTTATCCCTTCCCTCCCTGGGGATAGTTTGGACAATCCTGCCACCAATGCCCTTCCTGTTGGCGGTCCGCACACTGGTTAGCCCCCACCATTGTTGGTGGCCTCCTGGCCCCTCGGTGGGGGTTGGGGTTACTCACCCATGGCATATGCCACCTGTCCCTCAGGTTACCTTGAGGAGACTGGCGGGCCACAGAGAGCAGGGCGGCCTGCCTTTTCATCTTGTCTTCCTTTTCATCCTCAGCTTCAAGCCGGTTAAGGAGCACCCTCCATGCAGCCACTCATGCGTGGCTGTGCAGGACTGGTAGCAGGACCGATGGCCAACTTTTGGAGTTTCCCACGGGTGTCTGGAGCACTTCTGAGATCTGAAATACGGATTCAGGATCAGTGTACTGCTCCGGACCTCCAGGTCCCAATTTGTATATCGCCTGAGGCAGTCCTGCAGACACTGGAAGGAAGTGGGGGGGAGCCTTCCCTAAGGGCCCTTTTGGACCTCTCTTAATTTAGGCCACGTAATGGGTGGCTGGCTTACTCTTTTCATGGCTTTCAAAAGCAGACCCCAAAAATATCCTCCCTTTCCTCGATCCTCAGGATCATTGGGATTCCACCCTGGCTCGGTCTCTGGCACAACCTGTCCACCAGGCCTGCGGATGTCTGATCCTGGGTCAGCTTCCTTCCCTGTTGTTCTCTGGCTTCAAACGGAACGGACGACTTTTCCTCAGGCATGAGGATTGCAGTCATCAACAGGCTTGGACTATCTGCCCAGGTTGGATCACGAGTGTGGAAGATTCCCTTTGTCGGGCTTATGGACTCCTCTGGGTCAGCACTCAGTCCTTTCGTGTGTGCCTTCCGATCACACAGGTCAGAGGTGGAAAAGGGGACATGCACATCAATAAGCATCCCCTCCATGTCAGGCACCTGTCTCAGGGGCGGTATCCCAGGTGTGTCACTTGTTCCTAATCTGGCTGTACACTCTGGAAGAGGAGGGGGGAGGCTCTCTGCCTGTGGCAGCGTCCAGGTCCCCGTAGGGGGATGGCGGGGTGGGGGGAGAACAGCAAGGTCTTTGGCCCTGTGCCGGCCTTGGGCTCAAGCTGGGGTGAGGTAGGGTGATGAGGTGGAGGTTCCCCAGGGCTCACCAGCTAGCTGGTCTAACGGTGGGGTCGAAGAAGCTGGAGTACGCCAGCGAGGCAGACTCCGAGGTGGGCTTTCCTTAGTATTTGCACCCTCCCTCCAGATTCCACCAGCCCTGTTACAGTCTGCACACTGGGTGGCCCATCCATCTCCGATGGACCTACTCCTGCTGCCCACGAACATACAGCCGCCCTGGACGCCTGCCTTGCCTAAGTGGCATGTGGCTGGTTAGGATCCAGGGCGGAGCCTCGGGTGGAGAGGCAGCCACTACTTGTCTGGATAGGGCTGCTGAAGCCAGAGGTTCCAATCGGAGAGTGGTTTTCAAGGAAAACTCAGAGTCCTCAATTGTCTGTGATGATCTCTCTGGATGTTCGGGGCTGGGTACCTTTCTTTTCTTCTCTTTATTTTTTGGACCCTTGTGTGGTGGATCCAAGGCGTGACTCCTTGTGATTTTAGGGAAGAGTGTGTGGTTAGGGACACCAAGCGAGGCCTTACCCAAATATGACATAGCAGATTTGGGACACACCGCTCTTCCAAGTTGTAGGACAGCATGAGCACCCTTAAGGAGTCCCCAGGCTGTTGGTTTGGGGATGTGGGTCTCCCCTCATTGGTTTGCCATCCAGCCCTTGACTACTGGGGGACACTGAAACCCTGTGTGGCAGCTTCCCTCACTTGATCCGGCGTAAGTTCACAGAAGGTGTCAGTTCACACAGTGGTAGCGTGGGAATTAATGCTAACTGGAGAAGCTCTCCTGATGGAGCTGCCGTTTTTGCGGCTGCAGCTGCAGCTGCAGCTACCAAGGTATTTCCTTCTGTGGCTTCCGATTCCCCACTTCAATGGCCGTTACAATGGAGCCCAGCTACTTCCTTGGGGCCCTGCACCAATCCAAGCACTTTAAGGATCTCTGGCCCATGTTTGCATTCCATGGCTCGCTCTGGAGAGCTCTGTGGCCAGCAACAATTGCTGGGCAAGCATGGCTAGCAGGCCCACTGGAATCGAGGAGCAGGGCAGCCGGGGTTAAGGTCTGAGAGGGATTTAAGGAAATCTGAGGGGAATCTAGCAGCAGGGCTTGATATTGTGGTATCCTATTCTGGGAAGCCGGAGATGTCCTTCGGTCTCCAGAAGGTGACAGACCTGATGGGCCAGAGGGGCGGTCCACAGCCTCCTAGGTTGGCCCAGAGTCCGTTTTCCTGCTTTCTTGATTGAACGGGCAGGTGGCAGCTACAGCTCTCCAGCATGGGGGCCATCCTTTCACCACGGTGTCTAGCTTACCCCATTCAATAGGGTCCGTTCCTGGCCCGCCGTGGTTTATCAGAGAGGCTTACAGCCGTGAATCCAAAGTTAGGGATCCAAAGATGGCAAAACCCAGCTGTCCCCTTTAGGCACCTTATATCCGTTACTGGCTAAGAAGTTGAACACACTTAACTCACATCTGACTCGGTCCTCCTGGGGATAGAATCACACCCCACAGGATTACCCTTCTCCCCGACCCCATTTGCGATGCCAATTGCAAGCTCAGGTCAAACCGGCCACAAGACCGCAGGTTCCCACCATCCCCTCCTTGGGTTTGAGGGCTCTGATAGAGCGGCTTGCACAACTCAGGAAAACCTCTCACTTCTTAACAGCCACATGGAAGAAGTACATAGAGCAAAACACTGACCTTGTGTGAACTGACACCTTCTGTGAACTTACTACAGATGAAGTGATGGAAGCTACTACAGAGCTTTATCATTGGTCCCCAATAGTCAAGGGCTGGATGACAAACAAACGAGGCATGGTGTATGTCCCCAAATAGCTTTAGTGTGTTCATGCCACCATAGCTCGCAAGGATTCAACCCATTTTGATTTTCGTAACACCGTGACTACACAGAGACCACTTCTGACCTCATAGAGGCCCATTCTGCCCTCACTGACAGACAGAGATCTCACCTGACCTAACAGAGACATCCCCTGACACTTTAGACACTCCCGCTGACCACTCAGACACATCCCATGCCCACATAGGGACTTGTGTGGTCACCCAGAGACCTCCACTGACCTCATAGTGAACCCCTCTGCCCTCAAAGTGAGGTCTCCTGACTTCACAGAGAACTCCCTGAACACACAAAGAACTCCCATGACCTCCAAGAAACCTCCAGTGACATTATAGAGAACCCCCTCTGACCTCACCGAGACCTGATATCACAGAGGCCAAACATTACCTCAACAAGACCCCCTACAACACAGTGAGAACTCCACTAATTTCATGGAAACCTCAAGTGACTCTCAGCAGATCTAGGATCTCAGGGAAATGAAGAGAGGATGGTGGGTGCACCCACCCTTCCCCAACTGACTGACAAATCCCATGGGTCCTCTTGACTGTTAACACTCTGGAAGCCCCTCTCCATGGAGTGAAAACCCTTCTTTCTATCTAGGCCTGCACAGCAAAGGAGACTGACCTCAGGAAGGCCCTCGGGCTTGCTGAGGGACAGGTCCTTGTGACACTGAAAGTGTGGGGGAGCCCACTGGTGGTGGCCAGGTGCAGCTGCAGGTGAACTGGGGTTCCCAACTTCTACAACTGTGTCTCACATCCCCTTCTCCCCTTCTGCTGAGGTCCCACTCCCACCCTTTGAAAATATCTTTCTGCCCCTCTTTGCCCATCAGGGACCAGGGGGCAGGGCAAGGCTATCCCTCCTGCATGCTGATCATCCGGGGCCTCCTTTATTGTTTGACAGAACAAGGCCTCCCATCAGGAGGGAACTTTTCAACACAGGGAGCAGTAAATGTTTGACAAGTCAACAGGGTTCAGGAACGCTAGCCAAAGGAGTGTGGCCACAGTAGGCATGCCATGCCCCCTGCGGAAATAGTGGGGAAATTGGCAGGCCTGCCCTTCCATGGGCAGGCACCTCCCTTCACTCTGGAGTCACGGAAGCCATGCCCTCCTGCTTCCCAGAGCTCTACTCTTGAGAGAAATCCATGACTAAGGTCGAAGGCAGGCCTTCCCCTGGCCATCTCCCCGGGTGCACTGTGGCAGTGCACAGGGAGAGGTGTAGCCTCTGGAGGAGCCTGCTTTGTCTGAAGAAGGCCGGCCATTCTAGCTTCCTGGGATGAGTCTATGTCCGGGGTCTAGGATGGGGAAAAGCGTCCTGAGACATGAAAGTACCCTGGCAGTTGTCATCAGCGTGGTTGGAGCAGGAGGCTGCCAGGCAGCTAGTGTGCCCAAACTGTGTCTCGGCCCCTCCACATTCAGGCCCCTTCCAGCCCAGGCCGGGCTCCCGAGGGAGGATGACGAACTTGGCAGCAGCTGGTGCAAGGGCAGCAGCAGTGGGGGTGGTGTCCCACAGCCTCCTGGGATGCATTAGGTAGGGTGGGGCCCCCCTGTGGTGTGGTGTGTGGAGTGGGCTGCCTCTGGTCACCTCTCGGGCAGGGATCCACCTCAGCTCAACAGATGCAAATGCCACAAATGACACTTGGAGAGGAGCTCAGGGATCTTCATGCCCCTGCCACAGGGTAATTCCTCTTGCCCCACCACTCCTGTCAGACCCAATCCCAACATGCCCAGGTCCAGATTTGAGAGCACGGTGGTGACCTTGGAACTTACTTCTAACTCCCCTGTCCAGTCTACTGCGGTGGTGTTCTTAGTGGTTGGGGAAATGGCACTGGCGGTGCCTGCAGTGGTAAAGGCCATGGTGGCAGCTGCTTCCCAGACATCTGGCATCTTGGGGACCCGAGGACTGCATCGTTGGTGCACCCACACCCTCCCCAGCCCCCCATCTCTCCCATCTGTCCTAGTGATTCTCACCACTCCAGGGGCCCTGCTTTCTTGACTTACAGCCATCTCTTTGACTGCACTTGTTTAAATTACATGGCCTTGAAACCTCCCTCCACAAGCTGTTCAGATCAAAATTCTCCCTGGAACCTCCTGAGTTGGCTGAGAACAGAGCAGCAAAGTCCACAACATTCTCCGAAGTTAGAGGCAAGATTTCCATCCTGAACTTCCTGGGCACACCCCTGGGCTCCTAAGCTGGCTTCATTTGACGTTAATTATGGATTTCAGGCCATCCCCTTCTGTCTTTTTGAATCTGCTCTGCCTACCAGTATTTCATGTTCTGGAGAATATCTTGGGTATTTTCCAGGTGAAACTTCAGTGTTTCCTCATGGCTTTGCTGCCTCAGTTGGTCCAACAGCTTATGGAGGGGGGCCTCCTGGGCCCACGTGACTTCACATATGTTAAGTCACTGTGAACCTGTGAGTGAAAGCATCTCACACTAGTTCTATTCAATGGGTTCTTCCCCAATGTGAGATTTCTGCTTATTGGAGGAGATAAGAGGCATTTAAAAGACTGCCCACAGACGTTCATTCATTCTTTTCTCTATGTATGAATTCTAGGCTAATCAGTCAGTCATAGTTCCTGGTTAAAAACCTTCCCCATGTAAGTTACATATGCACAGTGTGTTACTCTCTTGCATGCATTGAGATTTCTTCTTTTTTCTTTTTTTTTTGAGGAAGATTAGCCCTGAGCTAACATCTGCTGCCAATCCTCTTTTTGCTAAGGAAGACTGGCCTTGAGCTAACATCTGTGTCCATCTTCCTCTACTTTATATGTGGGACGTCTGCCATAGAGTGGCCTGCCAAGTGGTCCCATGTCTGCACCCGGGATCCAAACTGGTGAAGCCTGGGCCACTGAAGCGGAACGTGTGAACTTAACTGTTGTGCCACTGGACCAGCCCAGAGATTTCTTCTTTATAACACCTCAACTGTACAGTTGGTTAATTTTGTAACTTCATTGTGTTTCATAGACTAGGTGTTTGAGTCATGTTTATATAATTGCCATTTTATAAGAACTCAGGTTATAGCTTTGAGCTCAGGTCAATGTCTTTCCTAACTTAAAATTATGCAAAACTTTCTGCTGGGATGGCACTTATTCCCAACTCAAATTATAGTCCCGTTATTGTGCTTTACTAATAATCATCCCATTCCCAGGCCTCTAATGTAGGGGACCAGGGTTCAACCCAAGAAACTTACCATCACTATGCAGTTAGATGGATCCTTCCTGCAGATATCTGGTATAGGCACCATTTCTTGGTTTTAAAGGTTACTTCTCCTGCCTAAACTAAATTAAAAAATAAATTTCTCAAGAGGCATTAGGGAGCCAAAGTGTTGTACAGCATGCAAGGCAAATATTGACCCTCACACAGGGCAAGAATGTGAAATGGAGCAATGCACTAGTGCATAGAAACATGTTTTAGGACACTGTCAATTACAAAATGTTTTCAAGATTGAAGAGAAAACTAAGACGGATTTTGGTAAGGTTATGAGAGAAGAAATCATCAAGGGGAAGGGATGAGGGCAAAGTTCACAAGATGAAAATTTCAATCCAAAGAGGACATAAACTATAAATAAAAGACATTGATAAATGCTAGGAATAATGACAACATTGAGAGTTTTCCCCCACTGGATTCCCATACTTTCCTGAAAAGACCATGGACTGAAGGAAATCTGCAGTTGGCATTACCAAGGTCCTGATCCCTCACTGACTAGGCTTCTCCTCATAGTGAACACACATGCCTGGAGCTTACCCAGCCTCAGGCCTTGTGGGAATCCCCTTTCTTCCCTCCACAGCTCCTCTCCTTGCTCCAATGGGAAATTGTGTCTTATTTGCAGAGCTGCCACCCTGTTCATGGGAAAAAGCCACTTGAATTTTGAACTGTGTTTTTTAAGAACCATACATATTCCTCAAGTCAAGGACAGGATCTCAATGAACAACTAAGTGAGCATTGAAGAAAACCTTGTAAGTCCTTGAGCAGAGCAGGAGGAACACCGTGACACCAAGCCGAATGCATTGAGGAACTCGTTGTGGACGTGCACTAGCAAGCTCACAGAGTAAAGATTCCCAGTGTTTTCAACAAGGGAGGAATTAAATGTTTCTAGTTAATCCAGAATAACCTAAATTTATGTTTCCTGGTGTTTTTTTCCCTCAAACTCTGGGCTTACTGCTTAGAACAGAATAATTACTTAGGAACTCTTTAATCTTATTTTTTTAGTTATTAAAATAATCCATTGAGTTTTCAGCACTGTTCTGGTGCTGGCAATAGAGCAGCAACAAAGACATGAAATTGTGGTCAAGAAGACTATATTCTAGTGAAGGGACAAATTACATGTCACTAAATCAATAAATAAACAGATTACCTTCTCGTAGTTGTGTTATGAAAGAATAAAAATGAGAGCTGAGAGGGGAGCATGATATGTGGAAACTTCTCTGGATACTTGTTGAGTAAATAAATCCTTATTGACAGACTCAACAACAGAGAGAAGATGAATGATGTCCTCCAGCATCACATCTCTGTACAGCTTTTGCCGGGATGCGCCAACCAAGGCCTATTCTTCCTGGGTGAAGCCCACAACCACATCCATGAAGGTCGCTGATTCCTAAAACATTGTGGACATTCTGGTTCAGACAGGGACATCTCTACCAGAGTCCAGGGGCAGAAATTTGACATGATAGAGTTGGGGAAATGTGGCTGTAGGTATAGAAAGCTCAAGTCCTCTTTGGGGTTCTAGCCAAAGCTTCCCTGTGCTGATCTGGCATGTGTTATTCTTGCATAACCACAAACGTATATACAGTCTGTACACAGCCTTAACATACTAGCTTCACTATAAAGGAATATCACATGATGTGCAATGTGAAATAAACTGGACATGTCCCAAAAATATGGTGAATCTCATTTACAGACTGGCGCGTTTAATATAATTTATTGATTGTCAAGTAAAGAATACATAACTAGACTCTCCTCACCAATTTAAAGTAAATCACAGACTCATCACATAGCAGGCAATATCAATTGCCTGTGACATACAAATGTGATTATGTGTAAACACTTCCCCTATAGGAACCTTACCTTTGTCCTTTGTGAAATGGTTTAACAACCTCTTACAAATGTTGACAGATCCAATGAGCTAATTTGTAAAGTACTTCCTTCATATCAAACACTCAATACACATAAGTAATAAGTATGTTATTTGAATGAAGCCATGCTGACCATTCTGCACAATGGAACAGACTTAGAGAACACGGATCGGCAGGTGCAGCCTCTGTCTCTTATCTCTACACATTCCCTGTGTTCACTACAAGGTAGAAGGTCACATGGTCCAGAAACAGAACCCAAGGGTCCCTGATACTTCTATACAGAAGGATGGCCCTAGCCTGCCCCACCTACAGTGAGGTTTCCATTGTCAATTTTCTCTGGGACCTCCAAGCATCCGTTATCATTGTAGTTTAGTCCTATGCATCTGATAACAGGTCACAGAAGCCTCTCAATTGTATACGGTCACTCCAGGAGCCCCCAAATGGCCACAGAACCCTCCACCCCATCCCCCACCCTGCCCTTCATCCCCTGCCTGCTGAGCTGTGCTCACCCCACCCCAGCTCCGACCCACCCAAAGTGAGTCCGTCCCACCTGAAGAGTCCTCAGCCGCCCCATAGAGACAGCAGCCAAGCCTGAGACCAAGTCTGAGAAGTCTGAGCGTGACAGCGGTGCCTGCCATAAGACTCGGTTGCCTTCAGTGGCAGGAACACCCTCTTCAGGCCTCACCCCGAAGATTCAGGGCAAGAGCAAGTTGCAGTGGCAGGCCCGTTGCTCCATGGCCTGAGGGTTGAAAGGAGTCGCAGTCACTGCCACTTATAGCGCTTAGGAGAGCACCAGTGTATCAACCCTTTCCTCCATCATGCCGGTCGCCACGCACATCACGCTGTGCGTTCCTCCACGCCCCTCCCCTCACGCCCCCTCCCCACGACCCCCACGCTCTGCGCTCCTTCAGGGCCCTCCCCTTCCTCCTTCATGACCCTCCCCTTCCTCCCGGCGTCCTCCACGCTCTGACCCTGCAGCCATGTGGCCGGGCAAAAGCGGGTTTAATTAATGGCGCCTGAGGCCAGCTCCTGAGGGCTCCTGAGGCAGCTTGAAACCCAGCAAAATCTCCCTGACTGATAAAAGTTCAGTGGCTAAACTGGAAATACTGGGACCCGGGTAGGCGGAACTTGCGTTTTCAATGCCACCTTTCCCTCCATCCCCTCCATCTGGCCGGGCTGCTGGAACCCTCACAGTGGAGAGCTCCCAGCTGAGGGGTCTACACTTTGGTCATGCCTCATAGAAGAACAGCCCCAGCCATAGTATTAAAAGGAGGAAACACCACAGCGGACAGCTCTAATTCCTGCACTATAGACAGGAAACGCAGAAGCCCAGTAAGTGACCCCCTAAGCCCCTTCTCTGAGGCCCCACTCAGTGGGTCCACAGGACCTCCTTACCCACCATGGGCCTCTGGGCCTAGTTAACACAGGCAACAGGACCAGAAGTTCCCAGTGTTTTTTCCCAAAATGTTAGCGTGGTTTTATCTAGGTCACTGTATTTTGGGGTCTCTTTGTTAGAACAGCTTATCCTACACCTTAGCTAATATACCCTTCCCCAGGTCATCTGACTGATAAGTCAGATGGAGCTCTTCATTGTTACACAACATTGACCGTGTTCCAGATGCTTGTCACTTTCAATTTCACTGTTACTTAATACTTATTAGAAGTTTTTGGGTGAAAAGTAAAATTCGCAGAGCCCAGCGTATGAAGAGTGTGCTGTTAAATGATTCCTCCAGAATCTCCAGATGTTCCTTTTGGATTAAGACAGGCCATCAGAGAATTGCACACCTGGGCTGTCTTGATCTGGTTCCTTGGAGAATTTCTCTGTGCATCTGAGCCTTGGCCCCACGCCATCGGCCCACAGCCCACACTGAGGAGTGCCGCAAACAACCCCGTGAGCCCCAGTGCTTCATTGCCTGGAGGATGTGATTGAGGATGTGATTTGCTGCCCTTTGTGTGGACCCAAGAAAGGAGTTTCTTTCAGACCTTGTACCAGGCATAGTCGTGCTTCTCCTGAGCAACTGGCTTGTTTTGTTTTTGTGAACACACTAAATTGTGTAACTGTCTGTGTCTTTCAAAGCCGTCTAAAATCCTTTGGGAACAAGACAGGGTATAAAATAAAGCTATTCGGAGTTTAGACCAAGCTCCCTATTTAACACATTATATTCCTTTTGGAAAAGTCGCTTCATTTGGCTGACTTTCTTTGCTTGTAAGTTAGAGATAATGAGTTCTTCCTGTGAACAGAGTGTAAATTAATATTTTTAAAGCACTCAGAGTTCCCTCAATGCAAGTCATTATGGAAACTAACACTAATATTTAATTTCTTTAAATCTCTGCTATTTTGTAATTCCCTCTCTTTTTATGTCATTCCTGAACTTTGCTTGCTCATTCATTTACTTGGCAAATTTGAGGATGTAACAGTGCACCAAACACCCTGGAAGGATACAGATTAAAAAGTCTGGATTGCGCTTTCCAGTAGCATGAAGAGTTGAGGGTGTGTTTTCCACTAAATTAGAGATTTAAATAACAAGAAAACGATAAATGAATAAGTAAATAAATATCTTACTTATAAAATTCTGTGGCTGCAGTGAAGAAAAGAAATAGGGAACAGTGGGAAAGGATGATAGTTCTTGAGGTGGAGATGGAAGGTGCCTGTAAGAAGACAACTTTCAAGCAAAGCCCTGGAGAATAAAAACGAACAACTGTGCTAAGAGCTGAGGAAATAAGTCTTAAGGCATGAGAAGGTTTGGCAGGGTGATGGATCTGAAAACAGACAGTGGCATGACAGTAAGCAAGGACAAAGGAGGAGTTTGGAGAGAAGGTCAGGGACCAGGCCATTTAGGGCCTTAAAGGCCAGAGCATGGGGCCTGTATGTTCTTTTACCTTCCATTGGATGCCTCTTGAAGCACTTTATGGGCCAGAGTGACACGGTATGAGTGAGGTTTTAAGGAGATAATATTGTTTGTATCTCTAGTGTGAGATAATCTCACGTAATAAGGGAAATGTTGAGGCGAGGTAAGCACTGAGGGTAGGATAGGGGAACACAGAGGAGGCGTCCTCTGGGAGTTCTCAATTTGGTTGTTGAGCAAGACTTCCTGAAGTATATGGTGGCTGAGCTGAGATATGGAGAAATGAGTAAGAGTTCGCCAAGGGAAGGGAAGAAGGGTGAACTAGACAGTGAACTACATGACTGAACGTACAGAGATATGTGACAGCACGGTAAGGATGCTGTTGTATTTAAGCATAAGTAAAACAGAGTATGAGAGGAGATGAAGCTGGAGAGGAGGCTAAAGACTGGACCATGGAGAAGCTTGAGTGTCTAATACTTTCTTCCCCATTCCATGGCTGGCAGGTGGGAGGGAGCTGGGTCCCATCTCCTAACATTTTTATGAGAACTATTTGCGAAAATAACTGCTGCAACCTCTTAAATAAAAGCTTACTTCCCCGCAAACTTTCTTTGAAATAAGGCCCCTTGGAGTACAGGTGGCCATGAGCAACTCTTCTGCAACCTGAGATGAAGCAGTTGGGAGAAGGTTAGTCATCTTCACCTTTGCCTGTACCTTGTCACCTCTTCTCACCACCTGCTCCTTTCCCTGGCTCTTGTCATCTCCAGACCTCTGCAGGGGGAGTTGCTGGTGGGTGCCCATCCCACTTCCTAATGAATGTCGGTGTGCTTCGTAAAATGCTGACAGCTATGATGTGTTATGATAAGTGCTAATGGCACTAGATTTAGAGTCAGGGGCTGTCCTAGGCCTTCTGCTTAGTAGGTGAGTGACCTTGAGCAGGTCACTTAATTTCTGGGAGCCATTTCCTCACATATATATAAAGGGGGAAGTATCTACCTCCCTGAGTTGTTGTGAGGATTAAATGAAAAGTTGAATATATTTAAAGCGCTTACACAGTGCCTGCTTAGTAAATTATAGGTGTTATTGTTGTTCATAGTAGGGAAATAATAATCAAAGGGGAAAGCAGACTCAAAGTTCTTTTCTGAACACTGATCATGGAAGACTAGGAAATGGAGAAGCTACTGAAAAAAAATAAGGTAATTGACCTTGGCTAAATCACTTAACTCGTTTCCTCATTCAAACTGTGGGGGTTACAATTTCCCTTTTGTGTAATGTATTGGATATTTATAAGGAATAGATGTTATTATAGATGCAAAATTTTTTTGAAAACTGAGTATTTTCTTGTTTTGCTTACAACGTTAATCTGGATCCTCCAAGAGATGACAAGGATTTTGGCGGGGAAATATTTCAGAGAGGAATTGTGGTGGAAGTTAGAGAAGCTGGCAGGGCTGTCAGACTGTGATGGAGGTCTGACTTGAGGAGAGGAAAGTTGGGCAAGGGGGGACAACGTTGAACCAAAGTCAACCAATAGAGGAATCTTGCAGCTCACATCTTTCAGGGAGAGGGCAGCCAAGCTATCCCTGCTGAGCTCAGTAATGGGCTGGGAAGAGCTTGTGGGAGGCGTGGCCTCAGCACAAAGAAGTGATGGATTTCAGAGCAGCAGCTGGGGCCATTGGTCAGTTCTGCTCCCTGTAGCTGGTATGTTCTTGTGGCCACCACATTTACTATGATGAAGAATCTATTTTCTTACCAGGAGAATATATCATTTTGCAACTAAGACTATTTATTCTGATCCCCCTTCATATGTAAGAGAACTCATCCCGGCAAGTCCACTGCAGCCATTCTTCCAGTGAAGGTCAACAAATAGTGTGAAGTGCTCTGATAATGAGCTAAAGGAACTTGTGGGCATGGGCACTGCTTTTATTCTAAGCGCGTTCTTGAAAGAGCTAATGGGGAAGGTGTTCGTGTTCTCTCTTAGAGCTGGTACTTTTTCTTTCTTGATACAAAATAGCATTTATTAATAATTTCCTCTGTCTCCACTGACTTTTTTTATCCAATCAGCCACCCTACGCCTTTCGATTGGAGCATTTACTCCATTGACATTTAAAGTAGCTATTGATAAGAATGTACTTATTGCCATTTCGTTGCTTTTTTTCTGGTTATTCTAGTAATTCTTCTCAGTTCCTTTCTTCTCTTGCTCTCTTCCCTTATAGTTTGATGGCTTTCTTTAGTATTATGTTTGGGTTCCTTTCTATTAATTATTCGTGTATTATAGGTCTCTGGTTTGTCATTATCACGAGGTTCATATATTATAGCCTACATGTATCATGATCAATATTGAGTTGCTGGTCTCTTTAATTTGACCTCTTGCTGAAAGTTCAGCTCTTTTGTGTGCGTGTGTGAGGAAGATTAACCCTGAGCTAACATCTGCTGCCAATCTTCCTGTCTTTTTCTGAGGAAGACCGGCCCTGAGCTAACATCCATGCCCATCTTCCTCTACTTTGTATGTGGGACGCCTGCCACAACATGGCTTGACAAGCGGTGCATGGGTCCACACCTGGGATCTGAACTGGGAAACCCCGGGCCACTGAAGCAGAACGTGTGAACTTAACCACTGCACCACTGGGCTGGCCCTAAAAGCTCTACCCTTTTGCTCCCCTCATCCCACATTTTCTGTTTCTGATATCATATCTAACCTCTTTTTTTTTCTGCATGTGTATCCATTACCCTCTTATCATGGAAATAGATAATTTTAATACTTTTGTCTTTTGACCTTCATATTAGCTGCTACATTTATTGTATATTTGCCTTTACCAGTGATTTTATTGTTTTTTAAAAGATAATTTTCTTATTCCTATTTGTGGTCTTATCTTTTCCACTTAAGAAAGTCCCTTTAGCATTTCTTGTAAAGCTAGTTTCTTGGTGATAAACTCCTTTAGTTTTTGCTTGTCTGGGAAACTATCTATCCTTACATTCTGAGTGATAAGCTTGCTGGGTAGAGTATTCTTGGCTGTAGGTTTTTTCCTTTCAGGACTTTAAATATATTGTGCCACTCCCTTCTAGCCTGTAAAGTTTCTGCTGAGAAGTCAGCAGATAGCATTATGGAGTTTCCTCTGTATGTAACTTGTTGCCCTTCTCTTGTGGCTTTTAGGATTCTCTCTCATCTTTAATTCTTGACCTTTCAATTATAATGTGTCTTGGTGTGGGCCTCCTTGGGTTTCTCTTATTTGGTGCTCTCTGTGCTTCCTGTACTTGGATGTCTGTTTCCTTCCTCAGGTTAGGAAAGTTTTCAGCTATGATTTCTTCAAATAGATTCTCTGCCCCTTTGTCTCTCTCTTCTCCTCCTAGGACACTTATAACACAGATATTAGTATGCTAGATGTTGTCCCAGAGGTCCCTTAGACTGCCCTCACTCTTTTTCAATTTTTTTCTTTTATCTGTTCAGCTTGTGTGATTTCCTCTAGTCTTTCATCCAGCTTGCTGCTCCATTCTTCTGTACCTACTCTGCTATTGAGTCCCTCTAGTGAAGGTTTCATTTCTAGTATTGTATTCTTCATTTCTGATTGATTCTTTTTAAAATTAAATTATTGGTTTTTTTAAAGATTTCTTTTTCCTTTTTCTCCCCAAAGCCCCCCGGTACATAGTTGCATGTTCTTCATCGTGGGTCCTTCTATTTGTGGCATGGGGGACACTGCCTCAGTGTGTTTTGATGAGCAGTGCCATGTCCATGCCCAGGATTCGAACCAAGGAAACACTGGGCCGCCTGCAGCAGAGCGCGCAAACTTAACCACTCGCCCACGGGGCCAGCCCCTGATTGGTTCTTTTTTATATTTTCCAATTCTTTGTTGATGTTCTCACTGAGATCTTCTCCCAAGATCAACAAGCATCCTTATGACTCTTTGAACTCTTTGTCAGGTAGATAGTTTATTTCTGTTTCATTTAGTTTTTTTTCCCTGGGGTTTTATCATGTTTCCTTACTTGGAATGTATTCCTTTATCTCCTCATTTTGCCTCTTTCTCTGTGCTTATATCTATGTATCATGTATGCCAGCTACATCTCCTGATCTTGGAGAGGTGGGCTTACATAAGAGATGCCTTATGAGGTCCAGCAGTTTGCTTCCCTCTCATCACCAGTTCCAAATGTTCCAGGAGTGTCCCCTGTGTGCGCTATATGTGCCCTTCTGTTCGTGTTGCTCTTGCTGCAGGTGCCTGGGGAGGCTAGGCTTAATGCTGCTCCCAGCTGGCCGTGAAGCATCTCTGCTAGAAGGTGGTCTTTTTCTCTCCAGAAAGGAACTTCTGCCTCTTCCACCTCAGTCAGCCCTGTCCCTTTTTGTGGGGGTTCTTTTTATCCAGTTTCCAGTTCTCTCTTAGGGGTAATTTTTCCAAGAGTAGTTGTATATTTGTTGTGTCCACAGGAGGAGGTGTGTTCAGAGTCTGCCTATGCCACCATCTTGACCTAAAGTGTTAACTTTGAGTAAAGTTGGGCTGGGAAGTCCTTTCAGGCTGCATCTCAGAGTGCTGTTCTCCTGTATCTGGGATGATTCCTTGCCAACATCCATGTACAAACATGCCCTAATGTGTGTTAAACAGGCAGACCTCCTTTGACCCCAGATTCCTCTGCATTTCCCATTCTTTTTCTCTGCTCCATTCAAGCTGCCTGTCCTCAGGTTCTCTCCTGAACCAATTCAGGAGTTTTCTCCACACCACTTCACTGAAATGGCTTTTCCCAGGTCACCAATGATTTCCATTTTGCTAAATTCAAGCTTAAGTTTTTGCTCTTATCTCACTCAACCTTTCAGCAGCATTTGACACAGATTATACAATTGAACACTCCTTCCTTCTTGAAACACTTTCCTCTGGATTTCCTCCCCCTGTCTCTCCCTCCTCCTGCTCCTGCTCCTCCACCACATCTCTAGTAATACTCCCTTCTCATTCCTGTGTGCTCTCTCTTCTCAGAGGAGTAAATATTTTTCCTGTTATCTTAGTGGCTACCCTACTTTATCAAGGTCTAACATTAATTAGTATTTATACCTTCTTCCCAGAGAGTGCAAGAATCCCATTTACCTCTTTCTGACTTCTAGATTATTATTGTTGTGTACTTAAATTATCATATAACTATAAAACTATAAATGTAATATATGAAAATATATATTTTAAGCCTATCACATATTATCATTGTTTTATAGACTATTTATTTGGAGCTACCCACATACTTATTAATTTTGCTGCTCCTAAGTTGTTCCTACTTCTCCATCCTGAGATTTGCTCTCTTTCTCTCAAAAAATATCCTTCACTATTATCCTTCAGTTTGATATTTTAGGGGAGCAAGAAATTTTCCTCTTTCCTCTTGGTTCTTCTGACTGGCCTAAGAATAAATTGACATGAGAAAGAATAACAGGAGAAAATCAAGGAAAGTTAAGAACATGTATACATGGGAGAAGCCCAGGGAAACTGAGTAATTCCCCAAAATGGCTGGAGCCACCACCTTAAATACCTTAAATACTTCAGCTAAAGTCAAAAGAGGGTTTCGAGGGTAGTGGTTTGAGACTTCGAAAGGGAGGGAGGCAATTCACTAAAAGAAGGAAAAGTAAATGTTTGGTCAACAAATGTTTTCCATGTTTGGCAGAGAGTGTGGGACATGAGGAGGGTTTTGATCAAATGGGCCTTGCTAGGCTCCTTCCTGTCTACCACACCTAATACATATTACACTATGGTTATCTAGGGTGAGAGCTCCTTATTGGAACAGGCCTTCTATCATAAATTCGTTTAGGAAGTTAGGAAGAAAGTCAAAGGATCTTCTTGGTCTTTTGTTCTTAAAAATAATCAAGCCAAGGGGCTGGCCCCGTGGCCAAGTGCTTAAGTTCACACGTTCCGCTGCAGGCGGCCCAGCGTTTCATTGGTTCGAATCCTGGGTGCGGATATGGCACTGGTCATCAAACCACGCTGAGGCAGCATCCCACATGCCACAACTTCTGGACCCACAACGAAGAATATGCAACTATGTACTGGGGGGTTTGGGGGAGAAAAAGGAAAAAAATAAAAAAATCTTTAAAAAGATAATCAAGCTAAAAATACACATTTTGGGGTAGCAAATTCTGCTCCCCCACAACGCATTAATGGTAAATTTCAGTTTTTGTTTGTCTAGAAATGTTTTTATTTTCTTTTATTTTCCAAAAGATATTTGTGTTTTCTTTACAGTTCTTGGGTTTGTCATTGTATTGGTTCAGCACTTTAAAGTTATTTTTTTCCACTGTGGTCCAGCTTCCATTTTTGCTGTTGAAAAATGAGATATCGGTTGAATTTGCTCTTTCTCTCTTTCCTTATTTCCTCCTCTCCTTCCTGTTTTTGCCCCCTCCTGACTGCTTTCAGGTTTTCTCTTTGTCTTTTCATTCCTCTCTTTTTTGTGATTTTATTATACTCACTGTAGATGTGGAATTTGTTTTTTGTTGTGCTTGTGATCCACTGAGCTTATTGTCTCTATGGAGTAGTCATTCATCAGTTTAAAAATGCTTAGTCACTTTCAGTTCAATATTGCTGCTGCCCATGTGTCCCTTTAACCTGTGGTAATAGCTGAATGCATTTTAGCGTTATTTCTACTTCATTCTCATGGTCTCTCTCTCTCTTCTTCAAAATTTTGCCTCTTTGGACTTCATTCTGGATTTCTTTCCAAACATTTATCCTGCTTATTAATTTTTCCTTAGCTGTTTCTAAGATGTGTACTTTCAAACACATCAATTGAGTTCTTAATATTACTTTACTTGTCAGTTTTAGAATTTTTATTTTCATTTCGCCAAATTTACTTTGTCTTTTTTAAAGTTTATGTTCCACTTCTCCACCAGAATGTCTTTTAAAGATTTTATTTTTTTTCTTTTTCTCCCCAAAGCCCCCCAATACATAGTTGTATATTCTTTGTTGTGAGGCCTTCTAGTTGTGGCATGTGGGATGCTGCCTCAGTGTGGTTTGATGACCAGTGCCATGTCTGGGCCCAGGATTCGAACCAATGAAACACTGGGCCACCTGCAGTGGAGCACGTGAACTTAACCACTCGGCCACGAGGCCAGCCCCTCCAACAGAATATTTAAACTTGTTCTTTATCCTCCTGAATCTTGTAACACAATTCTATTAAGATAGTGTCAGGAGATCAGCTGGGCTGAGAGAGAGACAGCTGAACTGCCA
Source organism: Equus przewalskii (assembly GCF_037783145.1). NCBI lineage: Eukaryota > Metazoa > Chordata > Mammalia > Perissodactyla > Equidae > Equus > Equus przewalskii. Next base: position 34,514 of record NW_027228528.1, read on the forward strand.
GGTGTCATAGTGACTGATTAAAAAAACAAACCAAAAATGAAGGAGTTAAGCCTTTAATCACTTACTGTGATGGTATAAGCAAGAAACTAGAACTGGAATTTTAGTCTCCTCCTATTTAATTTTCTCCCATGGACTGGCTCGCTGGTTGAGGGTCATGTGGATCAGCACAGATATGTGGGTCATGTTGACGAAAATAATCCATAACCAATCTATAAATGAAAATTTGGGTGAGTTTATTCTGAGCTTAAATTTTAGGATTATAACCCGGGAGAGTCTTTCCACAAAGGAACAGAGCACTCCAAAGAAGTGGGGGTATAAGGGTGGTTATATACCCTCAAAGAGGGTGTTTCACATATGATTGAAATGTCCCTCCTGCAATAGTCACAAGATTGCCCTGTCGGCACAGCACTTGATGGACACAGCAGGTCGTGGGTCTGCTATCTTGGTGGGCGTAGCAGGAGGCAAGTCCATTGTCTCCAGCTGGGCGGTCACAGGTGAGCGCAGCAATCAGCTTCTAGCCTAAGGAAAGATACTTAATCCTTAAGGAGACACCAACGTTGGGAGGGGGAGGGAAGTTGCACCTTTATCTCAAGGGCCTTTTGCTCTTGCCATAGGGAATCTCTAAAGCAGATATACAATGCATGCTCAATGGCCTCGGTCAGGCCCTTTTGGAAAGACAAGGTCAGGCCGAATTAGGTTTACACCAAATGGCTTCCTCATATATTCCAATATATCCTATTACTTGCCATTTTTATTTGTCATTTTCCCCTTTTGACCTCTAATCTTTCAACAGAAAGCATTGATGATCAAAATATTGTCCCTCAGCGCCAGGGTGGTTGCTGCCTGCCCTGGGTCCATCATGTCCCTTTGGTGCTAGGCTTTTATTTCATTTATTTGCCTAGTCGTCCACATTGGGGGAAATAGTGGACAAGCATAGAGTCATATATATTAACAGAGGAAGCATTTCATATGTCATGTAATTTCCAATTAATTTTAGATTGTTGTGCAAACATTGTATATGTGCTTTTCTATGACACTTCACATTTACATTGTATATGATTATAGAACAAGTACAGTAACAATAATAACTCAGCATTTTTAAAAGGATTATTCTGAAATGAATTCTTAGTCATAGTCCCTATCAGAAAAGGAAATTTGTCCAGGGTTATAAGACAGATCAACCATCTCAAGCCGTCGAGCAATCATTACTCTAGTTTGTATGCTACTCTTACAACACTGAGTAAAGAAAACAACAATTAGTTTGAATATTATGACCAGCACAAGGATTCCAATAAATAATAGAAATAGGAATTCCATTCTGGATCGAAAAAGGGAACTGATACTGAAAAGGGAACCAATCAAGCAAATCAAACTGGGTGTAGGATCACTTAAGGCATCCACTTGCTTCTTCATGTGCTTTAGCAGAGATGACACATTGGAAGACTCATCAGGTATAAAAGCACAGCATCCAGTCTGAATGACTGTATATGTACCACCTTGGGATGCAGTAAGAATATCTAAAGCCATTCTGTTTTGAAGGACAACCCTTCTCATTAAAGGCATTTCAGTATTTAATAAGACTATTCCTGCTTGACTATCATTAAGCGCGTCTTGAGTAAATTTAGTCAGATATTCCGTATGTAATAATGACATCTTTTAGCTCCAAAGAAGGAGCAAATATAGCTGCAAATATAGCCATACCAGTGGAACACTGAACAAGCCCATCCGGCCTTAAAGAGAGGGAGATTGGCAACAGGTTTTAACTCAGCCTGACTCCTTCCCTGCTTTTAAAGGAAACTCAGGGTGCAATGTTTTAGCCATCCAGGCAGTAGCCAAGGCCAAAGATTTGTTCCACATAACCATTGAGTTCCATTAGGAGTCACTCGATAAATTCCTGGCCTTCAAGACCAGTCTGTTCCAAATTAATCACTTTCTTTAAGTATAATAATATTCCAAACAAATTATAAAATAGGTATACAGTTTAAGCATAACAAATGTTTAAATGAGGAGATACAAGGTTGGGAATACAGGTCTGGTCCGGAGTCTTGGGACAGCTGTCTACAACAGATGTCCTCTTCTTCTCCTCCTGGTTTGGTGCTTTTTGACAGGGCTGCAAACAGTCTTTTATTTGCTGTCTCTTTCAATAAATAAATTCTTCAGGTTACAGTCCAAGATCCTTAAGTTCCGGAAGCTCTGTGAAAGAATCAGCTACCAATCTTTCATTTTACTTTAAGTACCTCAATAAGACCGTGACAACAAAGTAATATATCCCTTAAGCAAAGTTGGTTCATATATTTCTTCATTTAATTGCTTAGGCTGTTTTATTATTTCAAAAGGAGACAGCCGATGTTTACAACAAGTATAGATCTAAGATTAAGGAGCACTAGCACAAGAGCTTTTGGCCGTGAGAGAGTAAACGCTTCTGAAAGCTTGCCAATTAAGTTCCAGTTGTGTCATTAGTTTAACCAGTCCTGAGGATCGAGGATGGTAAGCACAGTGGAAATGCTGCAATATTGGCCAAACATTACAAACAGATTTGAGTTCCCCAGTCACTGTGTAACTCGGGAGGAATTCCTCAAACAGGAATTATTCTCTCTAATAGTAATTAACCTACTGTTAAAGCCGTTGCTCTTCCGCAAGGAAAGGCCTCAAGACAATGTGAGAACGTGCAGATCATTACAAGACATATTTGTCCGTGAGATGGTGGCATTTGGACAATGTCCAATTGTCGTACCTCAAAGGGTCCCTTAAGAAGGGAAAGTGGCTTCGTGACTCATGAAGTGGCTTCTCTGGATTATACTTAGGGCATATAGCACAACAAGTAGAGGCTACAAATGAGCCACTGGGAGAAAGTTTCCAAAGTATTATTTTTCCCTTTTGTTGCAACCTATATATATATTTTTCTTCTTCCGTGGCAATTTCTTGAGCCTGTAGAAAGAAATCTTTTTACTGGGTTAACGGAGTTAACAGAAAGTAGCAGGCTTTCTTGCTGCTGGACAGTATATCCAGCTTGATAACATCCTCACTTATCATTTAAGTAAGACTCATTTGTAAACCAAATTAAACAATAGAATGCAGTCGTGATCTTCTCCCCTTGTGATGTTGGAAGCAAGGTAGCAAGGTTAATGGTTGGAGCAAATTATAAACTAGTTCCTGCGTCCAGGGGGCAGGCAGTCAAGACTTCTAGATGTCAGAGTCAAAGCATCTTTTGCAGCTTGAAATATCTCTGATGATGTCATCAGACATTCAGGTATCTTTTTGAGTGGCTTACAGCTTACACAGCAACAGATAGGAATCTCTAAGTTTCTATCAAGTTGTTCAACTTCAGTTTGCAAGGCTTCAGGAAAAAGAGCATGTTGAATTCTCAATGATTCCAAATGAAAATGAGGGAAAAAATTGAAAACATTAGTTTGGAGATTTGTAACCAGATGTTTCAGTAGAAGAATTCAGGATCCAGTCCAGTTCACAGGTAGGAAAAAAACCCCTCAAAGACAATTAACAGAACTAGGATCCAACATCCACAAATGAGTATTATAATTTTTCACTGAAATATAATTCTTCTCTCTAAAATCACCCTCATTTTTACCAAAGATAACCAAATTAAGACTAATTGGTTTGCAAAATAAGTTTAGTTTCAAGAAACTTGGCCCAATTATTTACATAAGTGCAGCAAGAATAGCAGTTGATCATATAGACTCTTAAATCTGCTTTGCTGGAATTTTTTTTAATGAGGAATCTCAGATTGAACTGTAAAGACTTCTCAAGGCCAGGAAAGCCAAGCCAAGGGCTTGCCGTCAGATTTTGCCTGCAGTACTTCCAGATTTGGGTGGATTCCTCTCTTCTTGAGGTCCCCCCAAATATTCCAAGTTTCCTCGCACCTGCCAGATAAGCAAGCTTCCTTACTTACCGGGTAAGATTGCTGGAATCTCTCTGTAAAGCAAGGTACCAGGCCTATTTTTCCAAGTGGCTTTATTTCCAGAAAGTCAACCTTATTCCTCAAATGCAGTATTGCCATATCCGAGTCTGTATGTGTCTCTCAAATATGACATTGCAGTCAAAGCTTTGGCAAGATAACCAATGTCCTGTTATAAGGAGAACAGATTCTTATTGAACTTATGCAAATAACTATATTGCCATGAAATAACCATACTCACAAAGAGTTTCCAAATTCTCAAGGGATCAGGTAGGGAGAAAAAGATAAATGTTTCGGTTTTGCTCACAAAGGTATAATTTCACTAAATTGCTGTAAGTCATAGCATAAGAGAAAAGAGAAAAATATTTTCTTAAATCTGAGAGAACAAAACAACACATCAAAACTCAGTGCTTCAAACAGAAGTCATAAAAAATTATAGTCATCCTCATCAGTTCAGACAGTCCTATATAATCGGTTGTTGATCTTAATCTTTCACTAGCAGTTTTATAAGGTCATTCGTTTCTCCATTAGATTTCTGTAATTTCTTACCCAGTTCAGTTCTATGATCTGAAAGTTTATCAGAAACCTGTAGTTTAGAATCTTGTGTCAGAATCCTTTCCAGGAATTTCTCTGAAGACGAAACATATTTGCAAAAGCAAAAAGCATCAGAGTAAAACAATAACTGACTGTAAACAACAAAAGACTTAAAAATGACAATTGACAGAGAAACTTGGTTATTTCTGTGATATACAACACCTTAAACTAATAATTAGAGTTACGGCTGATAGCCAGGACAGATCAGAATTTAGGAATGTTATATAATTTTCAAAACACTTATATCAATAACATTTACCCACATAATACCACCTAAGAAAGATTATCATCACTTATCTGACAGTGCTTCCAATGTAATTTAACATACCAAATAAGCCTAATTTGTTTAGAATTTTCCACCTTATAGGAAGAGAGAGCAAATTTCTTTGAAAAGTCTCAGGGACCCCTAAAAATCCCCAGAGAAATCCTCTTCCTTCTACCAGGTTAAAAGAAAGCCTTCATTCAGGATTTGATTTTGTTTATTTTTTTTGATGAGAAGCTTGTCAAAAATACCAAAAGATTTTAAAACACTTGTTCAAACAATGCTCACTGTGAAACAATGCTCAGTATCCATTCAAAGTGACAACAGAAGGAGTCAAAAATCTTAAGAGTGACCTCAGTCATTACTTTGACAAAACAGATTTGTCTTTTAGGTAGACTTACTCAAAGGAACACCTTTTATAATCTCTTTATCAAGTGCCAACCAAAAGTTCAAGACAATTATCCTTTGAGAGAAAACCAAATTTTAATTTCCGTACCAGTTTACTTTTTCATATTAAAACCCATTTACTTAATTAGATTCGTTTCAATCTTAGCCAACTTCACCAGGCATAAAACTCCTTCCAGAATTTCTCCTTCACAAACCTTCTACAACTTTCTTTTTGCCTTCAGAATTTGTCCCAAGTCTGTCTTTTTTTTTTCCACCTAGTACTTTAGGACAAATTTATCTTTCTTAACCCATCAAACAAAAATATTCCATTCCTTTTATACCTTCTTTACTGAAAACTTACACCTTACTTTCCTTGAATATACAGAGCTGTTTTTCTTATTAATTTCTAGCAGCTTTAATCACATATATTAGAACTGTTTGAGCTTTAACAAACTGTAGGAAACACTAAAATGGTAAGCAATTATGAATTGTCTTTTATATCAGCATTCTAAACACTTTTCATAATTTCTAGAAACACGCCACACTTTACAGTAAAAGACCCAAAGACTTTTAGCCTCTCTGCAATAAGAAGGCAAAAGCAGATAAACTTAGATACGTTTAGCAATTATGTTTCAGTGTTCTATCCAATCCAAAAATGACCCAGATACTCAGATTTTTTATCGTTTAACTTAACTTGGCAAAACTCAAGATTGTTGCCAAAAAGAATTTCGAAGGCTGTTTTTTTTCCAACTATACAGACCATAAAATAGTTATTGTAGCCACTTTTATCTATTTAAACCGTTTGTTTCCAACAATTATGTTCAGATCACCTATGAAAATGTCACGAGACATTAGACAAAACTGATCATTTAAAGCTATTATTTTGCTGACGAATTTCTAACAGACAACATGGGCTTATTTGACTAGTAAACCCAGGCTTGCATGCCTGCATCATATGCAAATACCAACAACTCTTGAGGGCATGCCTTTTCAATCAAACCAACAACTTAAACTTTCATTAACCAAAGATTAATCTGTGTCATGTTAACTTGAAAGACATTTGGGTTAAAACTTTTTAGAGAAACTTTTTGTAAGTGCTTACTTTAAGTCAATTGAATGGAGCTCTTTAGAAATTGTACCATCCGGAGGTAAAATGTAAAAACTTTTGTAACATATATAGACACACACAGACAGACTTAGGTGTTCTCATAGCAGACCACGGTGAAAAAACTTTTTTTCCCAGATTTTTTCCTGTTTCTTATTCTTTCTTTTGGCCTTAGCAATCTGGCTTGGGATCCCCCTTTGTTAAGCAATTGCAATCACAGCACGAAGCCAACTGGAGTCTGGAGGAAAGGCTGCCCATCCAGGAACTGATCCGAGCTGTTTTAGAAGCTCGATTTCCCGCTTCTCTTTTAATATTGTTTTGCTATAAAGTACGAACAACTTCTAAGGACAGTGTCGTGGGTCAGAAAGTGTGCTGCTTGTGAGTGTTACTCCTTATAGAAAGGTCATAAACACTCTCTTACGTGCCTCGGTTTTTCCCTCTGGCCGCCTAATACTCCCGTGGGAGCTCGGAGTGCAGGGGTGACCAGCCCTTATGTGCGCATCCCTGGACGAGCCTGTAATTAATTACCATGAATGAGAGTGGAGTTCCCTATGGGACCGCTGCACGTCACGAGGATTGATCCTCTGACACTGCTGCTGAGGTCCTTAGTCACCTAAGGGTGCCTTTTGGTAAAGGCAGGAAGGAGCAAGTGTCCCTTTTCTTCGGAGCTGAACACGTTCAGTCTCTCATTTCTCTATCAAGCAGTTTGTTCAGACTTTATAAACACAATTCTTTCCAATTTAAAGCCAAATTAAAAACGTCAGCCTTCCCCATTCACTCCCAAGTTCCTCTAGGCTCCTCTGGCCTAGGAACTGTACCAGTATCCCTCAAACCTCTAGTCTTAAGACCTTATCCAGCTCATATAAACTCTAGGACCATCAACTTAAAATAAGGAGGTCTGGGTTTCAGGAGAACTCACCAGGGTCACCTGAAGAATGCAGTGATCCGGGGGGCTCAATGAGCCCTTATTGGTACCGAATGCTGGTTCAGTGTAGATTCCAGGTGGCCTCCGGTGGGTTTCTCTGAAATCCTGCCAACTACGCCAAGAACTGTTGACAAAAATAATCCATAACCAATCTATAAATCAAAATTTGGGTGAGTTTATTCTGAGCTTAAATCTGAGGACTATAACCCGGGGCCTTTCTTCCTGAAGGAAGAAAGGGCACCAAAGAAGTGGGGTGCACAGAGTGGTTATATACCCCCAGAGAGGATGTTTCACATAGGATTGAAATGTCCCTTTTACGATAGTGGCGAGACTGCTCTGTCTGCACAGCGATTGATGGAAACAGCAGGTAGGTCTTCTGTCTCAGTGAACGCAGCAGGGTGGCAGTCTGTTGTCTCCAGCTGAGTGGTCACAGGTGAGCTGGGTGGTCAAAGGTGAGCACAGCAATCAGTTCCTAGCCTAAGGAAAAATGCTTATCCCTAAGGAAATGCTAATGTGGGGGGAAGTTGCACCTTTATCTCAAGGGCCTTTGTTCTGGCCATAGGAAATGTCTAAGCAGATATACAGTGCGTGCTCAATAACCACAGTCAGGCCCTTTTGGAAAAAACAAAGTCAGGCCGAATTAGGTTTATACCAAATGGCTTCCTCATATACTCCAATATATCCTATTGCTTGCCATTTTCATTTGTCAAGTGCTCCCCAAGCACTTTGCCGAGTGCGCCACAGGCAGGTAGTCTGCTGAGTGGTGACCAGGTACTGTGCTGAGTGCTCACCTGACAGGTGATATCCTGAGTCCTCACCAGATAGGAACTGTGCTGACTGCTCACCAGCCTCTCTGCTAAATCCTCACAATGAAGGCACTATGCTGAGTACTCACCTGGCTGTCACTGTGCTGAATGCTCACCAGGCAGACACTGTGCTTATCACTCACCTGGCATGAACTTTGTGAATGTTCACCAGGCACTGTGCTGAGAGCTCACCATGCAGGCATTGTGCTGAGTGCTCACCAGGAAGGCACTAGGCTGAGTGAGCACCGTGCACAGTGCTGAGTTCTCACAGGTGTCAACGAAAATAATCCATAACGAATCTATAAATGAAAATTTGGGTGAGTTTATTCTGAGCTAAAATGTGAGGACCATGGCCTGGGGCCCTTATTCCCAAAGGAAGAAAGGGCACCAAAGAAGTGGGGTGCACAGAGTGGTTATATACCCCCAAACAGGATGTTTCACGTAGGATCGAAACGTCCTTTTACAACAGTCGTGAGACTCCTCTGTTGGCACGGTGATTGATGGAAACAGCGGGTAGGTCTGCTGTCTCAGTGAACACAGCAGGGTGGCAGGTCTGCTGTCTCGAGCTGGTGGTCACAGGTGAGCTGGGTGGTCAAAGGTGAGCACAGCAATCAGTTCCTAGCCTAAGGAAAGATGCTTATCCCTAAGGAAATGCCAATGTGGGGGGAAGTTGCACCTTTATCTTAATTAAGGCCATTTGTTCTTGCCATAGTAAATGTTTTAAAGCAGATATACAATGCGTGCTCAATGGCCGCGCTGAGGCCCTTTTGGAAAAAACAAAGTCAGGCCGAATTAGGTTTACACCAAATGGCTTCCTCATATTCTCCAATATATCCTATTGCTTGCCATTTCTATTTGTCACAGGAAGACACAGTGCTGAGTGCTCAACATGCAGGCGTTATGCTGAGTGCTCACCAACCACTGTGCTGAATGCTCAAATGGACAGCACTCTGCTGAGTGCTAAACAGGTAGACATTGTGTTGTGCTCCCAAGGCATTGTGCTTAGGCATTGAGCCTTCTGGGCTCTTGATTGCTCATCCTCCTTGCTCATGTCATCTCCATAACTGTACACAAATATCCATCACAACCCTGCCCACAGCTCCTTGGGGATGAAGCCAGGGCTCCAGCTTTGAGGAGGCAGAACTGAATTTAGACCTCTTTTTTTTCTACCAGTTCTGTGTCCTGGAAAAGCCATTGTGGCTCTCAGGGCTTCCCCACTCTCCCAACTTGCACAATGGTGATGATGCTCAAAACTACTACCTAGGCACATGGTCAGGTGTATATGAGATGACATCTACAACACCTGTGGGCTAGCGTCACATGTGTCTGATGCACAAACTTACAGATGAAATAACTACAAGGAAGCGTGGGATATACCATGGACTATCTCTCAAAGCCTGCCTGGGTTTCAGCTGTGTGATCTTGGGAAATTCACTGCCACTCCAGGCCTCATATTCAGGCCTGTATCTTTAAAGGGTTGAAATTAAATGAAATTCAGATATTCATCTAATATCATCCACTGACATTAAACCTTCCAGGGTCTCCTGTTTTATGGACCCAAGTACCTCATGTTGGCCTATGTGTTCTTCACAATGGCTCCCAATGCTCCCTGCCTCCTGGTGTGCATATCCTCATGTAACGATGATGTGGTTAGTTACTGGCTTCTGAACAACTTAACACAGCCAAGGTGATGGGATCATGTCCAAGTTTTTTGTTTTTTTCAGATTGGCACCTGAGCTAACATCTGTTGCCAATCTTTTTTTTTTTTTTTTTTTTTTGCTTATTCTCCTAAAGTCCCCTGGTACATAGTAAATGTTTTTGGGTGTGTATGTGCAATAGTTTCTATGCAGGTATTATATTTTTCAAACAGAAAAGATAGGCTATTGAATATACCAAGAAAATGGCTAAGTTGATCAAATTTTTTCAATGTGTGAAGTCTTTAGAGAGCAAATATCATTATTAGGAGCATAGAAAATGGAGCAAACATCTCATGCTCAAATTCTAGCACAGTCACTTACTAGATATGTGTATTGGGCAAATTACTATGTCATTGGTGCCTCTGTTTCTTCATCTGTCAGTTGGCAATAATGATAAGTGTACCCACTTTGTAAAGTCATGGAGAGTATTAAAGCAGTTAATGTCTGTAAAATGCTTGGAACACCTAGCATATCATAAGCACTGTATCTATGCATTATAAATAAAATTTAAAACATCTTCTGACACTGTTCATAAGCTCCAGAGGGTGAGGTTAGTGCCTGGATGTATGTAGAAAGCACTCCATGACATACAATGAATAAAAGAATGAACAACACTGTTGAATGCTTTGCCACTGTCACATATGTCATCCTACAGGCATTCCCAAGCAGAATAACACCCAAACCTATGTGTTCTGTCCTTAAGCGTCTTCTTTGATTCTATCCGGGAATCACTGGGGCTTCTTGGACCCTAGTGACGATACCCTCTAAAGGTTCTCTTCTCTGTGTCACCAACCCCAGTCCTTGTCCTAATTGCTGCAGCTCACAGGGTCTGCACTCTGATTCCTTTTCTTCACACTAAGGAGAAGTGCCATCCCCAGATCTGGGCACGCACAGAACATGAGCCTTCTAGAAATGTTTCCCTGGCCTGTGGCAGGTAGAAACATGCAGTGACAGGGTGGGATTTGTGTAAGACTCTCCAGGTGTTGTCAGAGGGGTGGAGTCAGGAGAGTTATCAGCAAGGACTGGTCCTGCTGGTGGGCCTTGATTGTTAAATTGTGTGTGTGTGTGGGGGGGGCATGGCTGTTTCATAGTTCCTAGCATAATACCTGCAATATGATGGTTCATGAAATCAGAATCATCCTAATGAGGTCCAAATTAATCCAATGTCATCTGTTCCCTGACCAATTCGCTAATCCAATAGTGATTTATAGTAGTGATGTTTGTATTCTATCATCTCCTTTTCATTGATTGGCTGGTGTAATTCAATTATTCTTTACATATCTTGTATATCTTTACATAGTAAAGAAAAAGTGAGTTTTAAAACAACTCTCCTTCAAAGAGTCTCCCTAGCATATTGAATTAATAACAGAAGCCATTGATGGAAAATTCACAAAAAAATTTTTGAGCCTTAGACTCTGGTTTTAGATCTTCCTAATTGGTAAATTATCTTGATTTCTGATTACTTTCTTGAGATTAGTGCATTTAGAACTATGTAGGAGTGCACCCTCATGCCACTTGAGAAGTAGTGGTGGGACTCTAGGATGACATTTGTTTCATTTTGTGTGTGAATGAGAGTTTACTGCCCCTTGCAGTGTGGGCCAGCGTATACTCCTTTTCTTGGGAAAAATGTTCCCTAACCACATTTTTTTGAGGAAGATCAGCCCTGAGCTAACTACTGCCAATCCTCCTCTTTTCACTGAAGAAGAGTGGCCCTGAGCTAACATCCATGCCCATCTTTCTCTGCTTTATAGGTGGGATGACTACCACAGCATGGATTTTGCAGATTGGTGCCAAGTCCACACCCGGGTTCCGAACCGGTGAACCCGGGCTGCCAAGAAGCGGAACGTGCGAACTTAACCACTGCACCACCAAGCGGGCCCCCTTAACCACTTTCTCTGTGCTTTATTTTCACTCCTGCCTTGACCGGTGCTGTCCAATAGTAGCATTGACTCTATAACATAAAATCAAAACTTTCTAGTGGCCACATTTAAGAAAATAAAAACAAACAGCTGAACCTACTTTTAATAGTATATTTTAACTCATTATAACCATGATATTATCATTCGTGCATGCAATGCATATAAAAATTAATAATGAGAGAGTTTACATTCTGGGTTTTTTTTTATTGGTTCCACAAATCCAGTTTGTGCCTTCCAGCTGTAGCATAATCTCCATTCGTAACTTGAATTTTTTCAGTTATACATTCTATGTATTGAGATATTATAACTTTGACAGTTGTAGCATAAGATTCACATCTCTAAGTTGTTGCAAACATACTTAAAAGATTTCCATTTAAGGCTCACGTAGGATGAATAATGAAAAGTTTCTCTTGGGTCTAGTAAGAAAGGAGTCAGTGTGGCCTTACCAAGGGAATCACCCATAGAATAGTGAGGGCGGATGGAGTGTGGGGGGTCTGAGGAGGTGGTGGGACAGAGACACATAATATAGATGATCTTTTCTCAACGGTTCACCACTACAGAGAAGGAGTTATAGACAGCAATTTCTCTGTGAAATGTGAGGAAAGTTAAGTGACTTTGAATATGTATGAAGGAATAAGGAAAGTGGGGGATATTAAAAACAGGCTGTAAATTACTGACACATAAAAAGAAAGTAAAATTTCCAGGCTTTATGGATGCTTCCCAGTTGAGGTAGATGATATTGGATATACAGTGGTACCAACATATGTTATGTGCTTTTCTTAGCAGTTAACATAAGACTAGCAGCAGGTAAGGCATGGCAGATAACCAGGATCTTCTGGGTTTGAAGTTTTACGAGACAGATATGAGCAGTAAGAAAGTTTGGATCATTCCAAGGGAATTATTGAGATCATAGCCCATGGAATCCTGGGATGATAGGAGAAGAGAATGAAGAGAGGAGAAATGAAGGTGAGGGTGTGGTGATCTGGCCTTATTTCCAATCTCGAGGAACGAGTATCTATTGTATGAGCATTTGAGTAAAAACTGGAAATCAGGAATTGGTGGTGGGTGGATATGTTTTCTGAGTTATTTATTTTTGCACATGACCATTTGGGTTGATGGAAATATCTGGGATGTGGGAGTGAGTCACTAAGAGTCAGGTAGATAATTTCACTATTAATTTAAGCTCTAAAGGAGCTCTGCATACCAAGTGGCCAATGGGAGAAAACATTTGCAAAACATATTCCTAGCAAAGCACACGTATTTATAATATATAAAGAGCTCTTACAACCCAATAGTAAGAAGACAAGCAACACTTCCCTGCTTGCCAGGAGACAGAAGATCAGGCATGTGATGAGCACCATGAATCCTGCCAAGCAAATGAGAACAATGGTCTAGAAGGGGAGATATGGGCAGACAATTGCTCCTGTGAGTCACCTCCTGTAATTCCCCCAGGGCTGCTGCTGTCCCCTCACTGTGTTGCAACACTCCGTGACATGGGTTGGCCAACTTTCATCATCACCCAAGACCCTGTTCGCAGGGTTATCGTTTATGGGTCAGAGCATCAAGATATTCCCTCCCCACCCTGGGCTGCGGCTTCCTTGAGGTTGACTAGAACTCTCAGTCAAGGCACCATTTCTGTTGGGAGAATACCCTGGAAGTGAATGGAGTGGACAATGCATGTGTGTTTTACTTTTTTAAATAAAACTTTTCAAACACAGAAAAGTAGAACAATATCAGAAACACCCATCACCTAGATTTAACAATGTACATTTTAGCCAATTAAAACAATATTTCTTCCAATGTGTAAATTATTAACACTTGCCACCCTTGCTTCAATGAAAATGGATATTGAAATACCAAAGTCAAGTAGACATCGTGAGGTTTCAACCCCATTTTGCACCTCTGAAAAATCAGGGAATTTTGCTACATATTCAAGGCCATTATCGCACGACAAGAGAGTAACAAATTAAATCAAACTTATACCTCTGGGCACGGAGAACTGAAATTGGGCCGGGCCATCTTATGATGGTCGTGGGGAGAATGGGTCATCATAACTGGCAAGCCCATGGGATCTCTCTAAATTTGTAAATTCTCACTCAAAAGCTTTCTCCTCTGCCTAGAAAAATATTCATCCTCTTCTCCTTTACTGAGTTGTTTTATGCTCATTTTTGAGGATTCTCTTATAATGTAATTTCCTCCAAGAAGCCTTCTCAGATTACCACTCCCAATCATGGATTGGTTCGCATCACCTAATTTATAATTTTCAATCACCTATCATTGTTGTTACCAACTACAACATAAACTCCAGGAGGGTTTGGACACACAGCACCTGTTGTGCATGGGGGGAGGGTTTCAGGTCCCTGTACTTGTGCAACCTCTCTCCAGCCAATGTGTCGTCCAATGCGGAGTTACAACAAGTGCCTTTTCAAGTTAAAATTAATTTTAATTAAGTAAAACTAAAAATCTGGTACCTCAGTACCATTAGAAATTGGTAACCATAAATCCTAGTCACAATAATGTAACTTCAAGTACTCGATAGCCACAGGTAGTTACGCACTGGACAGCACAGATATAGAACATTTCCGTCATTGCTGAAAGCTCTAGTGCATGGTGCTGATCTAGAGCAGGACTTGGAAAACTACAGCCTGTGGGCCAAGTCAAGCTCATTCCTATTTTTATACAGCCTATGGATGTGGAAAAAGGTCCACCCTGCCACACTTGTCAATGCTGGTTCACACACAGCTAGAGGCTCTCACTGACCAACTGGCCAAGTGGCTTTCAGTGCAGAGATAAGGAAACAGAGTCCAGAGAGGGGAGGTGACTAGCCTGAGCTCACAGAGCTGTCTAAGAGAAGGCCTCTTATATTCCACTGGGTCTCCTTTACTCTCCCTCAACGGTGGGTAAAGCCTGAGGGCCTATGCCACCTCCCACTAGCCTGAGAAGGTTCCATGCTCTCTCCGCTCCAGTCCTCCAGATTCCCAGGAACAACCTCAGGTTTAGAAGTTGGAAACCTACTCCTGCCCCAGTGATCAGGAAGCCTTCCCATCCACAAAGATACTGATCTTGTCCAGGGTAAGGCTCTGTAGCTGGGTACCATTCTGAGTCAGTCACAGGAATTCCTCAAAGATGGCAACTCTGTCCAGTCTCCTCATCAGTGGTGAGAAGTTACACAGACGGTCCCCCAGTGTGGTTACTGTGGGGACAGACCTAGAAGGGCACAGGGATGCATAAGGGTGTCTGGAATTCTGCCCTGATTCTAGGTCCTGTTCAAGAGAACTTTCTATAAGGATGTGAACATTTGTCTGCCCTACCCAGTACAGTCATTATTAGTCCTATGTTGTTATTGAGCAGTTAAAATGTGCCTACTGGGCATGAACAAGGAGCTAAATTTCTCATGCTTTTTAATTTAATGTAATTGATTTATAAATAAGTAGTCACAGGGAAATGTTGGAGAAAGGATTGCTGAAAATACAAAAGAAAATGAGAAGACTGGTCAAAATCAATATTTTCAGAAGTCTAGAAATTAACCAAAGGCTTACAGCAATCTGAGGACTGTTTGGTTAAGAAAAACTTGATTCTTGGTGAAGTGAGTAAGCTCTGTGGCATTATAACTTGCACTATTTCCATCCTGCCCTCACAGTATTCTCAATAACTTTGAAAACCGTCAGTCTCAGAACCATGGTAGCTCTGAAAACCAATACCTTAGCAGCCATAATGGATTTGGAGCTCCCAAAAGACCCATCCCCACTGAACTGTCACTATTTGACCCGTCTGGCAGCTCCATGAAAAAGCCTCACTCTCAGGGCTTCTCTTTAGTTGACTCAGAGGTTGCTCAGTGAGGAAAGCTTTTCCCCAGAGCACTTGAAGAAAAAACATCAGTGGTAAGTGTTTTACATTTCAGAGGACTGAGTGAGCTATACCAGTTGAGGCAGGCAAGAGGTGAGCAGAAGCATAAAAGAAAAATTGTGGGAATGAAATGTCCATAGGGGGCTTTGGAAAGCTCAAGTGGAGTTGTGGTTATCTAGAAGGCTGTAAGTGTGCAGGGCTCTGTGCATAACCAGGAAAGACTTGAGAAGGTCTTAATCTCTCACCGTTAGCTGAAAGTTTGGTTTATCTGAAAAATTGATTAAAGTAATATGCTGTATTAATAGAGCAAAGGACAAATACCACATAATCTCAATACACGCATGGAATATAGGTTTCACAAAATACAAATCCTTCAGGATTAAAAAAGAAATCACTCAACATATTAGGAATACAAAGAAATTTTCTCAACCTGATAAATATCATCCTTGAAAAGCCCACAGCTAACAACATACTCAATGCTGAAAGACTGAAAATTTCCCCCTAAGACCAGGGACAAGACAGCAATGTCTGCCCTCATCTCATGTGGTAACCACATTGTACTAGAGGTTCTAATGAGGGCAGTTAGGCAAGAAAGGGAAATAAAAGGCATCCAGGTTGGAAAGGAAGGTGTAAAACTATTTCCTTTTGCAGATGACATATCATATATAGAAAATCCTAAGAGATAAGCAGATGAACACACGGTATGTGAACCCTATCCCAACAGGTGTATAAAGACTTAAATTGCCTCATGTGGTTAGTGGATACACTACTAAACAGCACAGTTAGACGGCTGGATCCTAAGTCAACTGGTTCTAGGCCCCCATCTTCCATGAATCTTGACTAAGGCATGATTCCTACACACTATATTCCATGGCTCCCAGCACGAGGTACCTCCATGACTTCTGAGTTTACACAGGCTTCCTTGAGGTTCTAAACCTGTTGGGCTCACTAGTTTAGGAAGAAGCTGGATTTTAGGTAACCGTTCTATATTCCAAGGCTTCTCTTCCATAACAGCTGGAACTGAGAGACTATGGACTGGGAATACTTTTACAGAAGGAGAACTTTCCAGAGTCATTAGGTCCTGAGTTGAAACTCAACTGAATGCTAAAACTTGACAGTCAGAAAAATAACTCCTGACACTGCTGTTTCGGAAGAGCTGTTTGAGCTGAAAGACACGGCAATATTTCCGAGGTCAGAATCCTAGGCTCCGTGGCCTCTGAGAGTTTTCAGCTACTGAATGAATCTCACCATTTATTTTTTCTTGTCTCAATGAACACTAGACCAGGTATGTGTACCAAAGGATGTCTTGTTCCTGGCTATGACTTAGCTTTGTGGCCCTGGGCCAGCTATTGAAACTCTCAGTGCCTATTTCTTAATTTGGAAAACAGGAATAAGGACGTGTCTTCATGAATTTTTAAGAAAAGTCAAACTCTGACTACGCAGTGCCCAAAGGTCAGTCCTTACATGAGAACAGAGTGGCCAAGCAACTCCATTCTCACCGCATCCTTAATACTTCTCCTGTTCTATTGGTGTTTGCTGGTGCTTGGCTGGGTTATGTCCTCGGAATAGAGTAGGTTGGTGACAGTTAAATTCAGCTGGAAATGCTGGGGACTGGGATCGCTTCTTGGCTTGTCTGTCAGTAGATGAAATGGTGCCTCCACTCGTAGAATAAACAGAAAGTATAAAATTCCTCGATCAGGAGAAGATTTTGACAAACACGTCATTCCAGCCAGGTCCACTTATACCTGGCAACATGACCTGAGCTGGGTTTTTAAGGGTGGGCTGCTGAAGACCCTTCATCTCCCTGCTCACATTGAACCCATTCATATGTCTACCTGTCCAACTTTGAACCAAGAATTATGAGAGTTCACTAGGATGGGGGAAGAGGAGATTGGGCCTCTTGGGGGGCATAGTCAACAAGTGCAGTTGCTGATCACCCCAGTGGCCATCTGTCACATACCTTTTCTGACCCAGGTTCCTAATGGGGCTTTCTGCCTCTGGTCGTCTTCCCCCTCCCAATCCATTCTCCAAACATCACCTAGAAGATGAGCTTTCTAAAGCAGGACTCTGAATGTGTAGTGTCCCCCCATGAGCCATTCCATTGCCCAAAGACCCTGCCCACATCTTTAGCCTCAACTGTCACCTCTCCTGTGTCAAACTGTATGGTTCAGCCTCACCAAACTTCTAACAGCTTCCCCAAATATGCCCTGATCTTTCTCTCTAGGTGATAGACACATGCAGGACCACTCCCCATCTCTTCCCCCTTTCTAGGTCCTGTTCCCCATCACATCTCTGTTTCCTCATCACTTCCTCAGAAAACTTTTCAAGACATGCCTCTGTGTCCCTCCTTGAGGTTCCCCCAGGCTCTAGAAATTCTCTGATTATAGCAATCATCAAAATGTACCATCAGTGCCTATTTACTTCCCTTAAGTATTTATTGAATAAGTAAATGAGAATGAAACAATGCATGACTCATAACTAAGGGGTCTAAGAAGTCAACTCAGGACCCTTCACGTTTTGAGTTGGAAAAATTGATGTGTAATAATAACCATTCCCTTGGGTGCAGTTGCTTGATGTCATCTTCCTGCCTCCTGTTGGATGACACACTTCCATGGGTATCTAGATAGACCCCCTTTCACCTCCAGAGCCTCCATCCATTACTTTGCTACTGAGAAAACCCATCCTTCCTCACAGCCCTATCTCTTCCAGCCACGAAACCAGACCCCATCTTGCACCTGTCGCATGCACATCAACCACCAGTTAAGTTGCACGCTGCCAGTGGGATGAGGCATTCAGGATGTTGTCTGAAAGCACTTGCTTCACCATGAGGTGGTCCAGATTGGAGGAGAACAGTGCCTGGATGGTGGCCAACATGTAGTCCAAACTAGAGACAGAGACCAAGGGAACTCCTGAGATCCTGCTTTATACAGCCAGAGACCTAGGGACAAGTAGTGCAGGGTTATCTGGCTGTCTCTTCTCCCAGGCTAGGAAAGAGACCCTGACCAGGAAGAAAAGGCTTTCTGGAGTTTGGAATAGAAGCAATAACAGTGACAATAATGAACACCTACTGAGCACTTCTGAGAAGAGACTTACACATTCCCTCACCATTACTGTGGTGGAAAGTATTATTATAATTATCCCCATGTTAAAGACAAAGGAACTGAAGTTTAGAAAGATTAAAAGATAGCACTGTGTCCCATGATCCCCCTCTTCCCCTGTGTGGATGTCCTAGTTTCTCCACCCATCCCTCAGAGACCTGGATTCAAACCCATGTGCACTTCTTGGCCCGTTTGCTTCACTTCTCTGAGCCTCAGTTGCTCCATCTGAACAACAGGAATGTTCATTTTATCCACCTCATGGAGGCTTCTCCGGGACTTAAATGAGGTGATCATGAATGAAAGTGCTCAGCAGGGAGCTTGGCCATGGTTAATGTCATTATTGGGCTGATATTTGCCAAAAGTGCCAGGAAGAGTTGAAGTAGGTGGATGTTGGGGCTTAATGGTTTTCCCACCCCTGAGACCTATGGAAGGAGACGGCAGGATTAGGGATGTAGGGGAGAATGGGAAGCATGTCAGTGACTTCCAGATCAAGGATGAGCCACAGGAGCTCATCAGAGACACCTGCCACCGGCTCAGCCACTTTTTCCAATCTCTTCAACTTAGATCAAGTCAGGGAGTGTGATACTTCCAGCTTTGCTTTTTGTTCTCAGGATTCCCTTGGCGGTTTGGAGTCTTGTTGTGCCATATAAATTTTAGGATTGTTTGTTCTATTTCTGTGACAAGTGTCATTGGAACTGTGATGGAGATGGCATTGAATCTGTAGATTGCTTTAGGGAGTATGGACATTCTAGCTGTGTTAATTCTCCCAATCCAAGAGCATGGAATACCATTCCATTTCTTTGTGTCTTCTTCTATTTCTCTGAACGATGTTTTATCATTTTCAGTATAAAAGTCTTTTACCTCTTTGGTTCAGTTTCTTCCCAGGTATTTTATTCTTTCTGCTGTAATTGTAAATGGGATTTATTTCTTAATTTCTCTTTCTGCTACTTCCTTGTTAGTGTATAAAAAAGCAACTGATTTCTGCACGTTAACTTTGTATTCTACAACTTTACCATATTCATTTCTTATTTATTTATTTTTTTATTTCATTCATTCATTCATTATTGTGGTAACATTGGTTTACACCGTTATGTAAATTTGAGGTGTAAATCAGTAATTTCGATTTCTGTGTAGAGTATATCATGCTCACCACCCAAAGTGCAATTACAACCCATCACCATACACATGTGCCTCATCACTCCCTTCACCATCCTCCCTCCCTCCTTACCCTCTGGTGACCACAAATCCAATCTCTGTCTCTATGTGTTTGTTTATTGTTTTTTATTTATGAATGAGACCATACAATGTTTGACTTCCATACTATGACTTATTTCACTTAGCACAGTGGACCCTCAAGTTCCATCCATGTTGTCACAAACGGCCAGATTTCATCCTTTTTTATGGTGAACAGTATTTCATCGTGTATATATACCACATCTCCTTTTTTCTATTTTAAAGATTTTAGTTTTCCTTTTTCTCTCCAAAGCCCCAAGGTACATAGTTGTGCATTTATAGTTGTGTGTCCGTCTAGTTGTATACCACATCTTCTTTACCAATTGGCCCTTGATGGGAACCTTGTTTGCTTCAAAGTCTTGGCTATTGTGAATGATGCTGCCATGAACATAGGGGCGCATACATATTGACATGTTCATGTTTTCATCTTCTTTGGGTAAATACCCTTTGTTGGAATAGCTGGATCATACGGTAGTTCTACTCATAATTATTTTGAGGAATCTCCAAAGTTTTTCCATTGTGACTGCACCAGTTTGCACTCCCACCAGCTGTGTATGAGAGTTCTCTTTTCTCCACATCTTCTCCAACACTTATTTCCTGTCTTGCTAATTATAGCCATTCTGACGGGCATGAGGTGATATCTCATTGTAGTTTTCATTTGCATTTCCCTGATAATTACTCACGTTGAACATCTTTTCATGTGCCTGTTGGCCATGTGTATATCTTCTTTGGAGAAATGTCTTTTGCCCATTTTTTTATTGGGCTTTTCAATTTTTTCTAGTTGATATGGATGAGTTCTTTATAGATTTTGGATATTAACCTCTTATAAGATATATGGCTTGCCAATATATTCTACAGGTTGTTAGGTGGTCTTTTTGTTTTGTTGGTGGTTTCCTTTGCTGTGCAGAAGCTTTTTAGTTTGATGTAGTCCCATCTGTTTATTTATTTTTTTACTGTTTCTCTTGCCCGGTCAGACATCGTACTTGAAAATACACTGCTAAGACCAATGTTGAAGAGGACAGTGCCTATGTTTTCCTCTAGAAGTGGTATGGTTTTAGGTCTTACATTCAAGTCCTTTAATTCATTTTGAGTTAATTTTTGTGTATGATGTAAGATAATGGTCTTTCATCCTTTTGCAGGTACCTGTCCAGTTTTCCCCATACCATTGATTGAAGAGACTTTCCTTTTGTCCATTGTATGTTCTTTGCTCCCTAGTCAAAAATTAGCTGTCCATAGATATGTGGGTTTATTTACCTTGCTCTGAATTCTGTTCCATTGATCTGTGTGTCTGTTTTTGTGCCACTACAGTGCTGTTTTGATTACTATAGCTTTGTAGTATATTTTGAAATCAGGGAGTGTGGTACCTCCAGCTTTGTTATTTTATTCTCAGGATTCCCTTTTTTACCAAACCAATGTACGTTTGCTCCTGGTGAGTTAAATCAGGCTCTCCACCAGAATTAGCTATCTCACAAAGTAAGGCATATTTGCAGCAAATAGGAGACTATGAGGAATCATCTCCCAAGTCATGGCCTCCCTGAACAAAGGGAAGAAGGGACATTTATTTCAGATAAGAAATGAATATTCAAAAGGGTGAGGTGGGTATTTCCTTGCACAGGCTCAGTTTGAAAACATGCTTCCACATACACTGTAGGTTATGGTAATAAGGCCTAAGCTCCTCCTGGAGAAATCTTAGCATTAAAAATAAGGCAAAGGTCATAGGTATTGCTCTTGTGATGAGGCTTGGTCTGATTCAGGGAGCTTGGTGTTTGCATCTCCTTAACATAAGGAAAAGTAACAACTTGGAGAAACAGTTAAAATATCCATACCCACCCTTGAGTTTCTCGGGGTAACTAGTCAGTGACATGAATCCTTCCTCTGGTTTTATCCTGCGCCTTGTTCTTGAGGGGCACAGGTCGAAGCTCCATGTTCTGTGACTGCTGAGCATGGGCCTTATCATAGGGAGCAAAAGAGGAGCTGAATTTCCAGCTACTCTCAAATAGGTTTGCGGTTCACCACAGGCATAGCCCCAAGTTATTCATAACAAACACCTGTAATTTTATACCCTCAATGTGTTTAGTATATGTTTAGGATCTGGGCATACTTGCCCCCGATTCCACCAGTTCTTTATTGTCTAGAAACTTAATTGTCTATCCTTCTATGATGGACCTAGTCTTGCTGCCCAGGAACATGCCACCCCCTTAGAAGCATACCATCCCTAATTGGTGTCGGGTTGGTTAGGATCCAGGGAAGAGCCTGGGGTGAATAGGGAGTCATTACTAATCTGTATAGTGTCACCAAAGCGAGAGTTTCAAAACAGAGAGTGGTTTGCAGGAAAACTCTGAGTCATCAAGTGTCTGTGATGACCTCTCTTGATGTTCAGGCATGGGCGCCTTTTTTACTCCTGTGTGGTGGATCCAAGGGGCGACTCCTTAGTTTTGGGAAAAGCTTGTGATTAGTAACACCAAGCGAGGCCCTACCCAAACAGGACATAGTAGATCTTGGAACAAACCACTTTTCCAAGTTTTAAGGAAGACCCAAT
Organism: Equus przewalskii; assembly: GCF_037783145.1. NCBI lineage: Eukaryota > Metazoa > Chordata > Mammalia > Perissodactyla > Equidae > Equus > Equus przewalskii. The sequence goes on from NW_027228528.1 coordinate 56,838, forward strand.
CTCCTGGCTCATGTGGGTGGAGTTTGGCCTCCACGGACAAGGGAAGTCAGAAGTTTCCATATTTATTGAGTTCTTCTACCACCTACTTCAGATTGATTATGTGTTTGATTGCCATGGAAACCTCTTTGTCTGTGTTTCTAGCGAATATGAGTCCTTAGGGAACAGCCTCCCTTGGGTGATTTCCAAGGGGCTAAGCTTCAGTTTGCCTTTTGAAACTACCCTTGTCTGAGTGAGGGCTATTGGCAGTAATTTAACCAATTTTCCTGCATCTCTTGGCACAATTTTGCTAATGTTTTCTTTAAAGTTTGATTGATCCACTCAGTTTTTCCAGAAGTTGTGGTCTGTTTGCAGCATGTAGCCCTCCGTTTAATTTTTAAAACTCTGGCTACTTTGGAGGTTATTTTTGATATAAAAGTTGGCCTGGTGTCACTCTGAATTGATCTAGGCAACCCCAAATGGGCAATTATTTCTTTTAACACTTTTATTACCGCATTCGCCCCTCCTGACCTACAAGGAAGGGCTTCAATGCATCCAGTAAATTTATCCACAAACACCAAGAGGAATTTGTACCCTCCAGGGGCCATGGACATAACAGTAAAATCAGCTTGCCAGTCTTGCCCCACTAAAGTTCCCCCAATTTGCATTGCTTTGGCCAGGGTAGGTACAGGAGGTCTGGTGTATGCATTATTCTTCTGGCTATAAATGCACTGCCCAGTTATTGTTTTCAATAAGTTCTTTTATACCTGGGGTGCTTATGACCTTTGTCAGCCATAGGTATATAAGGTTTCTTTTCCATGATGGGTAGAATCACGAGCACTCTTAAGGAGCCCCCAAGATGTTTGGGGACCCAAATCTTCCCTCATGGGTTTATCGTCCAGTCCTTGACTATTGGAGACCACTGGTAACCCTGTGTAGTGGTTTCCCTTACTTCATCAGGGGAATTTACACTGGTATAAATTCATAGAAGGGTAGAATGGGAATTAATGATAATTGGAGAGGCTCTCCTGATATAGCAGCCCTTTTTGCAGCTGCATCTGCCAAATCTCTGGTTCTCCACTTTGATGGCCTTTACAATGGCCACAGCTACTTCCTTGGGGCCGTGCACCAGAGGATCTCTGGCTCAAGTTTGATTTCTCTTACTGCTGCCACTACAAAGTCCTCTTTCTTTCCAAATGGCTCCATGAGCATGAATTACACAGGAAGCATATTTAGGGTCTGTGTATACTGTTAGTATTTTTTGTAGTCCCAATTCCAAAGCTCTGATTGATGCAATTATTTCTGCCTTTTGGGTCAAGGTGACTGGTGTCAGCTGCTTGGCTTCCATAGTTTCATGCAGAGACACTACTGCATAACCTGCTCTTCCTTGTCTGTTACTCACGAAGGTGCTCCTATCTACGAATCATACCTCCTCTGCATTAGGCAATAGTTCACCCTGGAGATCTCTGTGGCTAGAGTAAACCTGATCAATCACTTCTGGGCAAGCATGGGTAATAGGCCCCTTGGAATCAGGGAGCAGGGTAGCTTGGTTTAAGGTATGACAAAGTTTTAAAGAAATCTGAGGGGAACCTAACAGCATAGCTTGATATTGTAGTATTCTATTCTTGGATAGCCAGAGATGTCCTTTAGTCTCTAGTAGGCTAGAGACTTGCTGGGGGCTCCACATCAGTCAAAGTTTGGCCCATCATCTATTTTTCTGCATTCTTGATTAATAGGCAGGTGGCAGCTACAGTTCTCAAGCATGGGAGTCATCATTTTACCACAATAATAGTCTACCACGCTTTTAGGGGGGTCTCAGCATTTGGGTTAGCACTCCTGTAGCTACTCCCTGTCTGTCACAGACACATAGGTCAAATGTTTTGCTCAGGTCTGGTAAGGCCAGTTTAGGTGCTTCCATTAGCAAGTTTTAAGCTTATTGAAAGTTTGGTGACATAGCTTATCGCATTCAAAGGGGTCTATTTCTGGCCCCTGTAGTTTACCCTAGAGAGGCTTAGCAATTAATCCAAAGTTAGGAATCTAAATGCGGCAAAAGCCAGCCATCCCCAAGAATCCTCAGATCTGCCTACAAATTTTTGGTGAAGCAAGTTGACATATTACCATTTTCCTCTCTAGGGGAAGGCCATGTTGTCCCCTTGAAATGATGAACCCCGAGTACTTTACAGTCTCTTTAGATATTTGTGCCTTCCCTTTAGACACTTTATACCCCTTACTGGCTAAGAAGTTTAACATTTTAACTCAATTTTGACACTACCTGGGGATAGAATCAGATCCCACAGGTTAAGAGTTCAGTCCCACAGGATTACCCTTTGCCTCCCATTTTAGATGCCAATTGCAAGTTCAGGTTGCCACCTGTGCTTCTGACCAACCAGCCACAGAGCAGATGTTCCTACAGCCCCATCACTGTGTTGGATTATTTTGATAGAGCGGCTCACAGAACTCAGGAAAACATTTTACTTATCAGCCAGATGGAAGAGATGCATAGTGTAAAATACGTGGGGCAAGGATGTGGAGCTCCCAGACCCTCTCTGGGCATGCCACTCTCCCCAAATCTTCCTGGGTGTTTACCAACCCAGAAGCTCTCTGAAGCCCATCCCTTTGGATTTTAATGGAGACCCCCATACAAAGGCATAGTTGATTACGTCATTGGCCTTTGACAATCGAACTCAATCTTCAGCCCCTCTCCTCACCCTGGACTTGTGGAGAGGGGGATGGGGCTGAAAATTCCAACCCTGAATCACACAATAGGTTTCCCTATTTTCCCACACACCAGCCCCCATCCTTAGGGGCTTTCCAAATGTCACCTTATTAACATAAATTCAGGTGTGGTTGAAAGGGTCCTGTTAGGAATAACAAAAGACACCTCTTTCCCCTTTATTGCTCTGGAGTTATTTCAGGAACTGAGGACTAAAGTAATTATTATAACAAAATATGCCTCTATGGCTCTTATATGGGAAATTACAAGAGTTTTTGGAGCACTGTGCCGGAAACAAAATGAAGATATTTACTATTATAAATCCAGTACTGTACAGCATTGATAGCACTACAGTCTTGAACAAATCTACATTCCCCAATTCTAAAAACGTATTGATTATAAGAAAGATTCATCTTTATGGCTTCTGGCTTCGAGGGATATTGTTTTACCTGGGGCCAGAAATCTACCTGCTTCAGTTTTAGCTTTACTGACATGGCACTGGCTGCTCACTCCACCTGTCCTTGTGCCTATAATTCTGAATTAGCTCAACTTAAAACATTTAGGGGAATCTCTTCCTTCTCAGGTGCTGGTGTATCCTGTAATAGGGCCATAAGCTCAACTCCCCAACTTTTTGGATCTTGGATCTCTAATTTATCTTTTCCCCAGCTTATTAAGGCCCCTAACTTAGATAGCCTGTCCCTCCCTAGAGGGGGAACAGGGCATTCTGGCACATACAGAAAGAAATGCTTAAGTATTTTTTTTATCCTGTTTCATAGATCAAGGGGCTCCAGAAAACTTTTGGTCTCTCCTTTGCCTGATACTCCTTTGATGCTACATCTTTTTCTTTTTGAAAGATTTCTCTTTTTGATATTCAGCACCGAGAATGTGGCTCCAGTATCGAGCAAAAATTTTAACATGTTCTCCTCCTACTGCCAAGGTCACCCCTAGAGCCAACTGCAGAGCCCCATGGCCCTGTCACATCTCATCTGTGGTCAAGAGAAGATGCCGTGGCTTGGTCTTGTTCAATCTCTTCCCTCTCTGGCGATGGTTGGGACAGTTCTGCTGCTAATGCCCTTCCTGTTTGCAGTACACACACCCAAATTTGTTGGTGGCTTTCTGGTCACTCGTTGGGGGCTGAGGTCACTCACTCCTTCTCTTCCTCAGGTTACCTTGAGCAGACTTGAAGGGACACACCTAACAGGGTGGCTTGCCTTTTCATCTTCTTGTCTTCCTCTTCGTGATCATCAGGATCATTGGGATTCCACCCAGCATCGGTCCCTGGAACAGTCTGTTCAACTAAGCCTGCGAATGGTTCATCCTGGGTCATATTCATTATATGCTTGTTCTCTAGCTTTTAACAGAACAGCTGACTTTTCCTCAGCCATAAAGAGAGTAGACAACAGTCTTTGAATATCTGCCAAGTTTGGATTATGAGTGGCAGATTTATGATTTCGTCTGAGTCAGCTCTCAATCCTTTGGCGTGTGCCTTCCAATGATACAAATCAGAGAGGAAAAGGGGATGTGCACATTAATAAGTTTCTCCTCACCATCAGGCTCCTGTCTTAGGGGATGCATCCCAGATTTGTAACTGGTTCCTAATCTAGTTGTACTATCTGGAAGAAAAGGGTGAGGGTCTTTGGTTGTTGGAGAGTCCAATTCCCCATGGAAGGATTGCTCGGTTGGGGGACAGTAAAGAGTTTGGCCCTCGTATATCCTCCAGAGGTCTCTTGGGGCTCACCAGGGGTCTACCGATGGGGCCAAAGCTGGTGGACTCTGAGGTGGGCTTTCCTTAGTCCCGTGTTTCCTTCTTTGGTGGAGCAGGTCCTCCTCATCAGAAAGATGTCTTAGATTCAACCTTTAACCTTTCACTTAGATGTAGTGCCATGAAGCACTGGACACAAGGGATTTCTTCCAATTTCTTGGTTCTTTTTCAAAATAGATCTAATTTTAATATTGTGTTAACACTTAGGGTCTCATTTTCTGGCCATTTTCCCCCATCCTCCAGTGAATATTGCAAACAGCTGTGTTGCATAATAAGATCATTATCCTCTGGGGTGAATGGGGAATATACAAAGGCCTTTCAAATCTGGAGGATGCAGCCCAATGAGCTTTCCTCTGGTGTGGAACTTGGTCCCTTCATTTTCTAGCATCTTTTCTGATGGTCTGTTTCCAAACTCCCAGGAGAAACTTCTAAGGTTAGTGGTGATACAGATGTCACAAGGTTGTGCCCAGAGGAAGCTTAGTACCTTAATCACCTGAAACTAGGCTCAGACCAAGTTTCCTCAGGCTGTTTTTCTCAGGCTAAACTAAGTCCTCAAAGGGAAAATCAAACTGGTGGATCCTGGGTGTCACCCAGGGAACACTGATGGGGAGAGCCTGTGTTACCGAAACAAGTGGGTTTGCCTCTGGGTGAGTTAAATAAGAATTGATGCAGGGTCGGTGAGCCGAGGAGTTGAATGAAAGATTTCTTGGACTCTCAAGGTCTGCCAGTAGTGCTCTTTTATTTAGAGAATAGTATGGAAAAGCATGGGGACAGGACCCATGAGCAGTTAGAGCTGCTGCTGCATGGGGACAGAACCCATAGGCATTCACAGCTGCTGCTATGGGGACAGGGCCCATGGGCAGTAAGAGCTGCTGCTGCAAACATGAGTTGACAGTAGGGCTAAATTTAAAGCATAGGTGTGTGAGTTATCTCTTTACAAGACAAAGGAAAGAATATGTCAAAAGTTGTTAAGATGGTATCAGTGCACGTGGGGTCTGGTTATTGGCTGATCCTATAACTTTAGACAAGAATCAGACCAGATTAAGTCAGGATGTCTTATGCTTCCCGGAAGATGTTGGTGGTGGGGGGAGTCAGCTATGTGAGGTTACCAGATGAGCACAATAAACAAGACTTAAGTCCTTGCCATCCCCATTAAGAGTTTATAGAGATAATGCCATCCCCCCTTCCTGCTGGTGCAGAGAGGGAGACACACCCATAGATGGAGACTTCCTTCATAAATGCAAATGTCTCTCATCAAGGGGCAAGCAAATTTCACTCCCCAGAGTCCAGGGCTCCAGAAATCTTTTGGTCTCTCCCTTTCCCGAGACCTCCTTCAGTTCACACTTTCCTTCAGAAAGCTTTCCCTTGTGGGCATTCAACACCAAGAACATGGCTCTACTAGGGAGCAAAGATTCAGCCTGTTCTCCTCCTTCCTGCCAAGGTCACCGGGGCCTCCTGGAGCCAACTGAAGGGGGGGGTCCCTCAGCCCCATCACGTCTCATCTGGGGTGAAAGGAAACTGCCATGGCTCGGTCTTCTTCGATCCCTTCCCTCCCTGGGGATAGTTCTGACAATCCTGCCACCAATGCCCTTCCTGTTGGCAGTCCGCACACCGGTTAGCCCCCACCGTTGTTGGTGGCCTCCTGGCCCCTCGTTGGGGGTCGGGGATACTCACCCATGGCATATGCCTCCTGTCCCTCAGGTTACCTTGAGGAGATTGGCGGGCCACAGCGAGCAGGGTGGCCTGCCTTTTCATCTTGTCTTCCTTTGCATCCTCAGCTTCAAGCCAGTTATGGAGCACCCTCCATGCAGCCTCTCATAGCTGTGCAGGACTTGCAGCATGACCGATGGCCAACTTTTGGAGTTTCCCACGGGTGGCTGGAGCACTTCTGAGATCTGAAATACAGATTCAGGACCACTGTACTGCCCTGGGCCTCCAGGTCCCAATTTGTGTATCGCCTGAGGCAGTCCTGCGACCTCTGGAACAAAGTGTGTGTGTGGGGGGGCGGCTTTCCTCAGGGCCCTATTGGACCTCTCTTAATTTAGGCCATTTAATGGGTGGCTGGCTTACTCTTTTCGTGGCTTTCAGAAGCTGACCTCAAAAAAATCCTCCCTTTCCTCAATCCTCAGGCTCATTGGGATTCCACCCTGGCTCAGTCTCTGGCACAGCCTGTCCACCAGGCCTGCGGATGTCTATTCCTGGGTCATCTTCCTTACCCGTTTGTTCTCTGGCTTCGAACAGAACAGATGACTTTTCCTCAGGCATGAGGAAAGTAGTCAACAGGCTTGGAATATCTGCCCAGGTTGGATCACGAGTGAAGATTCCCTCTGTCGGGCTTATGAACTCTGGGTCAGTGCTCAGTCCTTTTGTGTGTGCCTTCCAATCACACAGGTCAGAGGTGGAAAAGGGGACGTGCACATCAATAAGGGTCCCCTCACCGTCAGGCACCTGTCTTACTGGCTGTATCCCAGGTGTGTCACTTGTTCCTAATCTGGCTGTACACTCTGGAAGAGAATGGGGGAGGGTCTCGGCTTGTGCCAGTGCCCAATTTCCCATAGGGGATGGCGGGGGAAGAACAGCAAGGGGTTTGGACCTGTGCTCGCCTCTGGCTCAAGTAGGGGTAAGGTAGGGGGATGAGGTGGAGGTCCGCCAGGGCTCACCAACTGGTCTAACTGTGGGGCTGAATCTGGTGTGTGTGGGTAACATTGGCTTGCCTCAGTTTCACATTTTTGTTTTTTCCAATCTTGTCGGCCTCTTCAGAATAATCAATCTTAGATTCAACCTTTATCCCTTCTTTGAAGCATACTGCCTGGATACAGTGAACATAAGGAATTTCTTCCTCTATCTTGGTTCTTTTGCAACTTAGATCTCATTAGAGCATGGGATTAACTTTAGAGTCCCTTTCTTGACATATTTACCTATATTCCAGTGAATATTGCAGCCAGGTTGTATATATAAAAAGACCATCTCCTCTCTGGCCAATGGGTGAACACTTGAACACCCTGTAGTTCTAGAGTACACAGCACAATGTGCTTTTCTCTGGGATGGAGCTTTCTCCCCCTCTTATTATAGCATCTTTTCTTGTGATCTCTTTCCAACTTTCCAAGCGCTGCTTGTAATGGTTAGTGGAGACTCAGATGTCACAAATCTGTGCCCAGAGCACATTTGGCACCCTTATAGTCTAAAATGAACAAAGCTCAAGTCACTAATACATTAAAAGGAAAAGAAAACTGTTGGATGCTGGCTTTCACCCAGGAACATGTGATAAGGGAGGGCAAGGAGCAGAAAAAGGAGACCTAGGAGTCCAGAAAAGCCAGACTGTGAAAAAACAATATGGATGTCTATCGTCCTTGACAAAAACAAACCAATGACCAAAAAGGACAGACTCAGCAACTCCAGAGGGGCATAGACCCCATCTCAGGGGACCTCTCCTCAGGTCACAGGCCCAACACAAAGACAGACTCAGCGACTTCAGGGACAGTTTAACTCCATCGAAGGGGAGCCTTTCTCCCATCACAGACTCAATTCAAAGACAGAATCAGTGTCTGCAGGGGGAGCTCAAATCCCTACCTCCTCACTCAAGAGGAAATTATTTCTGCAAAGGACTCAAACCCCTGAGTAGTCAACAGGGATTGCTCCTATTCACCAGAGTATCTGGGCCATGCCATCCAGACAAGACTCAATCTCTAAAGGGGCCTCGAACCCCTGACTACTCAACAGGGATTGCTCTCATTTTGCCAGAGTCAAGCATCAGCCCTTCCGGAGTGGACAAGTCCTTTGGTCCTTCCAATCAGAGGGGACTCTCGCTCCCCTAAGCCTGTCAACCCCCAAGTGGGGATTCAAACCCCAAATTCAGGCCTCAACAGGCATGCTTTTCTGAGACAACTTAAAGAAAGACCTCTTATAGCCATGCAGTGGGTTTGGCGCCCCCTCCTCCATTGAGAGAGCCACCAAGCAAAGTGCTCAGTGTGGCTCTTGGGTCTCCTGAGGGGGCAGTGACATGAAGCTGGTGGCACAGGCACCATGAAGGGGCCAGTGCCCCATTGGGAGCCCACTTGCCACCGAAACCGAAGTGAGTTCCCTCCCAGTGAGTTAAATCAGACTCTACACCACAAGTAGTTGTCTCACAAACTAAAGTGTATTTGCGGTAAATAGGAGACCATGAGGAATCATTTCCACAGTCGTGGCGTCCCCATACAAAGGGAAGCAGGGACATTTATTTGGGCTGGGGAATGAATATTGAAAAGAGAGGTGCATATCCTCTTGCACAGGCTCTGTTGGGAAATATGATTTCACACACACTGCAGCTGATGGTAATAAGACCTAAGCTCCTCCAGGAGAGATCTTAGCACTAAAAATAATGCAAAGGTCACAGGCACTGCTTTCATGGTGAGACCTGTTCCAGTTCATGATGGTTGGTGGTGGCATCTCCTAAACATAACAAAAGGAAGAAGAACAATGTGGAAAAGTTGAAATACCCAAAATTACCATTTAGTTCCTTCCAGTAACTAACCTGTGGCAGTCATTTGCATTCATGATATGAGTGTAAGATATTTGTGTAGACTGATCAGCATTGAAATAAAAGTCACTTATGAAGACGGTGTTAAAATACCACAAGCAGAAGATTTTCTAAACCATATAACAGCATTGCCTGAAAGTTACAGACAATCTGTTGCAGTGCTAGTGAAAGGTTTTCAATATCTCCTTGGGAGACGTTCCTTCACAGCTACGTGTAGCTCAGTTCAACAAAAATGTGCTTTCCTATGGGCCAGCCTGGTGGCACAGCAGTTAAGTGCATATGTTCTGCTTCAGCAGCCCAGGGTTTGCCAGTTCAGATCCCGGGTGTGGACTTGGCACTGCATGGCAAGCCATGCTGTGTCAGACGTCTCACATATAAAGTAGAAGAAGATGGGCACAGATGTGAGCTTGGGGCCAGTCTTCCTCAGAAAAAAAGAAGAGGATTGGCAGATGTTACCTCAGGGATAATATTCCTCTGACAAAGAAAATAAGCCTTCATGTATTTGCCATAAAAATCAATGTAAAACATAAATTCAAAATATGAATTGTACTGATACTGAATATCAATTTTTCATTGAAATTCATAAAGCACCTATCATATACCTCATCCAATTTCTAGTTTGTAATAAAAAATTATTTGGATAAAAAATATATTTTTTCATATAAACCTGTGATCTCTCTTCAACCAAAAATAAATATTGTAATAAATACCGGCAACATTTTTTATTTTACTTTTTGTCTGGAATTTGCTAGTCTATAAGCTTTTTCTTAAAAAAGGGTATGTCTAAATCTTTTGTATTAACAGCTTGTAAAATAAGATCCAGGAAAAAATCAATGTTCAAAGGATATTTGTTGGCTGACTGATGGAGTGAATGATGAATAAGTGAATGAATGAATACAATATACACTCTAAAATTCTGAAATAAAATATGTGATTTTTGTTCCCAGTGCTTGATTCTACCTTTAATGAGATTTTAACTTTGATAAAGAAACAGAGACAACTTCTGTATCATTCTATAGAATATTTGCTACTTTAGGGTAGGACACAAGTGTTCTTTCTTCATTTTGGTGTTCCTAATAGCTAATGAGGATGTTGCACATTCTAGGCTCTAAAATAACGAAGTAACAGACAACTGGTGGACAATGCAGAGGAAATTACAAAGTTTTCTCCCAACTTTGAGCTATTCATTACAATGAATTTATGTCTTTGAGGTTAGCTCCAGAGTCCAAATATCCACCTGAAGTTCATGTTCCTTCCTGTGTCATTTCCTTTGTATATTGTCTGTTGTGTGACCAAAGGCAGTCTGTACCATGCTCAGTTAACAGTACTTTCATTCCCACCTCAGTTCTGTCAATTTCCTCATCTAGTTAGCATTTCCATAATTTTGTAAAGCTTTTTTGAAAAAAAAACTATTGCTTTTACTTTTTCCATTGTTATTGATGCTTTATGTTACAGCTTGATCTCTCATTTGAAGCTTATCATTTATTGTACAAGAAGCATTTCACATTTCCTAAGTTTTGGTTTGCTATTAATAAACTTACCTTGGTCAAGCAGATAAAATTATAAGACAGGACCATCACGTGGATCACAAAATTTCACCTTTCTAAACATTTGTAGATAACACACATACATACATAAGCATACACATACATAGGTAAATATGCAGAAAGTGACATTATAGAGACCATATTTCCATCACCCACATTTACCTGATGAGATTAATAAAATACTACATAATTACTTATAAGCTAAGTTTGCACTCATACAGTGTCCCCCATTCCCATTCCCTCTATCTTGTCTGGGAGCAACAAATATTAACTATTAGGATTTTTTTCTATTTTTCCAAATATTTTTATATTTTTATTGAGGTAAAAACATTTTAACATGAGATCAACACTCTTAAGTTTTTAAGTATACAATACAGTAATGCTAACTATAGGCACAATGTTGTACAGATCTCTAGAACTTAATCATCTTGCATAACTGAAACTTTCTACCTATTGCATAGCAACTCATGTTTCCCCTTCCCCCAGCCCCTGGCCACCACCATTCTACTCTCTGCTTCTATGTGTTTGACTATTTTATATGCCTCATATAAATGGAATCATGAAGTATCTGTCCTTCTGTGACTAGCTTATTTCACCTAGATAATGTCCTCAATTTTCATCCATCTTGTCTTTTGAAAAAATAAAATGAATTTAGCGTTATGTTCTTGGATAAACAAATTATACTCCCTATTGCTAGTTATGTGGTTTTTAAATTTATATAAGCAGGGGCCGGCCCTGTGACTGAGTGGTTGAGTTCGTGCACTCCACTGCAGTGGCCCAGGGGTTCGCCGGTTCTGATTCTGGGTGTGGACATGGCACCTCATGTCAAGCCATGCTGAGGCGGCATCCCACATGCCACAACAAAAAGGGCCCACAACTAAAAATATACAACTATGTATCAGAGGGCTTTGGGGAGAAAAAGGGAAAATAAAATCTTTGAATTTATATAATTAGATTTGTGATGTTTACATCATTTTGTGATTGGCACATACATATATGTTTTGCTCAAACATAAGATTTGGAGATTTAATTATCTTGATTGCTATGGATTTGGTTCACGAATTTAAACTAGATGAGCATTATGTTTGCTTCTGTCTTCTTCATTAAGAACAATAATGCACTTCACATATTTTATTCCCTAGTTTGCTCACATACATCTAGGGGCCAGCCCAGTGGGTCAGCAGTTAAGTTCACACTTTCCACTTCAACGGCCCAGGGTTTGCTGGTTTGGAAAGCAAAAAGGGCTTTCTGAGCCTACTGTCTCTGTTCCCCTGAAAGCAGGAAATGAATCTCCCATGTGAAAGGTGTTCTCCCTGCATCCTTATCACCAGAACTAGGGGATTGAGGTCCGAGAAGCCTGCATAAACAAACCTTGCTAATTTACTATCTCATCCTAAATTACCCACTATTTACATGCCCCACTCCAAAGTTTCTTTGCCCTGTCAATTTTTCACAATTTTATGTTTCCTGGTGTAAAAGATATATACACTGCCTGTTTTGTTCACTCTCTGAGCATCATTTCTTTATGGTCTCCAAAAGGTATGCATTAAACTGGATTATTCTCCTGTTAACCTGGTCTTGTGTCAGTTTTACTATTCGTCCAGCCATAGGAACCTAAGAAGGAAAGAAAGGAGACTTTCCCTGCCCTGACACTACGTCATGTCTTAAAGTGCTCCAGATATCCATGGGGAAACTCCAAAACTTGGCTATAGTTCCTGATGACATAAAAGAGGTATCAGGAAAAGGAGAGACCAAAATATTTCTGAAGCCCTTGCCCTGTGAAATAGGATGTAAACACAGGTGCATTCTTTTCTGTATATACCAGACTGCCCTGTTTAGGGAGAGACATGCTATGTAAGTTATGGGTCCTAATAAGCTGGAACAAGATAGAGATCCAAGCCCCTAAATGTTGGGGAATTGAGCTCATGGCCCTATTGCAAGATACACCAGTGCCTGAGAGAGAAGAGGTTCCCCTATCATTGGCCCTGATGAAACAATACCCCTTGAAGCCAGAAGCCATAAGAGGACTCTTTCCTTTAGTCAATACACTTTTAGAACAGGGATTGATCAGGAGATTCCCGTGGAACACACCCATTTCACCCATTAAAAGGCTGGAAACAAGGAAATATAGGTTGGTTGAAGACATATGGCTGTCAATGCTATACAGTGCCAGATTCAAAAGGTGTTTTTGGATCCTCATCCCCCACCACCCCCATGTGATGTCTGGCTACCCTTCCCTGCCTTCAGCAGGGAATTCTGATAGGTTGGTGTGATATTGTGATTTATAGTAAAAAAAAAAAAGCCCTTCATTTCATTTCTGGCACAGAGCTCCTAAAACCCTTGTAACCTCTAATATAAGGGCCATGGGGCATGTTTTGTTATAACATTTACTTTTATCCTCAGTTCCTGAAATAACAGCAGAGTAATAATGGTAACATGGGTTGTCTTTTGTTATCCACAAGAAGTCCCTTTCAACCACACCTGAATTTATGTAAATAAGGTGACTTTTGGAAAGCCCCTAATGGTGGGGGCTGTTAGCCAGGGGAACCAATTGTGTGATTAGAGGGTTGGAAGTTTCAGCCCCATCCCCCTCCTTATACCTCTGAGGTGGGGAGAGGGGCTGAGGATTGAGTTCAATATGGAGGTCAGGGAGCTTCTGAGTTGCAAACATGGGGAGACTCAGGGAGAGTGGCACACCCAGAGAGAGCTTGGAAACTCCACATCCGTCTCTCACATATCGTGCTCTATGCATCTCTTTGGTCTGGCTGTCAAGTGAAATGTTTTCCTGAGTTCTTTGAGCTGCTCTATAAAAATAGTTTAATCAAATCCAAAAGAGGGTGTTCATGGGAACCCTGTGGCAGGTTGATCTGAAGGATGGTTGACAACCTGGACTTGCAATTGGCACCTAAAATGGCAGGCAAGGGGTAATCTTGTAGCATCTGATGCTATCTCTAGGTAGATATGTCAAAAATAGTGAAAAATACTGTTAAATACTTAGGTTTGAACTGTCAGAAGCTCAGAGAATCCTGTTCCCAGACAAGAGAGAAGCAATCACTTGAATTGGAACTCCTACTATCCATCGATAATTGTGGAGAATTTTTGGGGAATGTCAGGCTTCTGTCGAATTTGTATACTCAGCTTTAGATTAATGTTAAAATCTCTATTTGAGGACTTAAAGGGAGGAGGCGTCGAGCCTTTGATGTGGACATGAGAGTGCCAGAATGTGTTTGTCAGGGAAGTGGGAGAATTCCCCCCGCCCTTTCCTTAGGGTTCTTATGGCTGGTAAAATAACTAAAAAAGCAGGGCAGCAGGAGAAAATCAAAGAAAGTTTAATAGCATGTATACATGGAAGAAACTCAGGAGAAACTAAGTCAGCCAACTGAGTTAAAGAGGCTGAGGCTGCCTGTTTAAATATCTTCAGCTACAGACAAGGACGATATTTGGGGCTTCAAAGGGGAGGAAGACAACTCACATGGAAATGGAAAAGTAAATGGTAAATAGGACTTTGATAAGAATGGGCTTGGCAAGGATCTTTCCAGTCTACCAAAACATAGAATTAACTGTGGTGATGGCCTGTCCTAGGGACAGGCCTTCATTTTAAATTTCTTTTAGGCAGTTGGGGGGAAATGTCAAATGTTCTTCCTGAGTTTGAGCCTTTATTGTCTTCAGCTTGAAATAATCCTCATACCAGAGTGACACATCTTGGGATGGCCTGCCCTGAACCCCATCAATTACAATCAAGTTAAAGAAAAATTATTAACTGCCCCAGCCTTGGGACTCCCGGATTTGAGAAAGTCCTTTGATCTCTTTGTAAAGGAAAAACAGAGCCTTAGTCTGTGAGTCCTGATTCAGAACCTTGGATCCACCAGGAGGCCTGTGGCCTATTTTACTAAGCAGTCAGATTAGATGGTCAAAGGATAGCCGTCTTGCCTCTGAGCCATTGCCACCATCTGTAACATACTACAAGAAGCTGAAAAGTTCACATTGGGGCAGCCCACCATGGTGCACACTCCGCATTGTGTCCTCCCTCTATGAGTCCTCTAAGAAAAGAACAGAAAGGAGGATCTTGGCTAACCTCAGGATCAGGCTACTTTATTTGACAACCCAGAAGTAAAGTCAAAGGCTGTTTCTACCTTAAAACCTGCAACACTTCTACCTACAGAGTCAACAAGACCTCTTTCATGATTGACTTCAGATCATTGAACAGGTGTTCTAGAGCTGACCTGATTTGACTGTCCAACTGTTGGAGCAGTTGGGCTTGGGACTGTTCACTGATGGAAGCAGCTTCCTGGATCAGGGCAACATCAAGCAGGGTATGCAGTTGTCACCCTACAGGACATCATGGAAGCAAAGGCTCTGCCTCCAGGTATTTCATCTCAGGAGGCTGAGATAATAGCCCTAACTACAGCTCTTCAAATAGGTAAAGACACAAGAGCACAGACTCAAAATACAGCTTCTTAGTGGTCCATGCCCCTGGGGCCATATGGAAAGAGAGGGGACTCTTGACTGCTGGAAAGAGGGGCATAAAATATTCCCAGGAAATATTGACCTTATTATAGGCCATTAATGACCCATGGCAGTAGCCATCATGTACTGCCCTCCACATCAGAAAGGGGAGGCTTTGGAAGCCAGACGTAATCAACTGGCTGATCAGGCAGTGAAGACGGCCTCTAGGACTAGGAGTTTCAGGGCACTCTTGGGTCCCTTAGTTCCCCAAATTGACTTTGCTAAATTCCAGCATAACTACACACAGAAAGATTTAGAGAGAGCCAGAGCATGAAGATTTGACTCCTCATCGGTGGAGTATCCAGGATATAAATGTAACTCAGAAAGACTCATCTTGGTACCTGAAGCCCTCCTGGGAGAAAGCATTAATCAAATCCATCAGAGCACTCACTATGGGAAGGATGCCACATTGCAGTGGATCCAAAGGTATTTAATTGGTCCTAATTTGCAACGAACCATTCAGAAAGTTACCAAAAATGTGTGATCTGTGTCAAAAACAATCCCAGGACAGGGCTGCTCTGCTTGAATAAGGGGGTTCAACATTGAGGAGTGGTCCCCTGTGAGGACTGGCAAGTAGACTTTAACATGATGCCTCGAGCCTCTGGGAATGTCAAGTAACTCCTAGTACTCATAGACACCTGCACAGTGTGGGTTGAAGCATTCCCTTCCAAAACAGGGAAGGCCACCAAAGTGACCAAAGTTTCACAAAAGGAGATAGTTCCCAGGTACAGACTTCCACTGTCGATCTAGAATGACAACAGAAATGCAGTTATCTCCCAAATAACCCAGGAAACCTCAAGGGCTGGGGTATCACTTGGAAATTCCACAACTCATGACAAGAAAGACAGAAAAGATGAACCACGCAAGAAAGAAGATGATTGTTAAAATCTGTCAGGAAACTAATTTAACCTGGGAAAAGTTTTGGTTAAAGAGATTTGAAACTTTACACTCCAGCTTGGACAGAATGTCTATAACGTACATTCGAAGAAAGAACAAAGGGTAGAAACACTCTTCCTTCTATGTCTTTAGGAACATCTTTATGGCATGCATGCAATAAAGAATGCTGTGTGAAAATGTTCTGTAAGAGGTTCCTGAAGACTTAGAAGGAAGTAGATGTCTTCCCTCTGTTATCTCGATTGACGGGTTTCATAGCCATTCTGTCCCAGCTGTAGTCAAATGTTTGAAACCTCTGACACAAAATGAACCCTTAGAGAAAGCTGTGTGCTGACTACTGCAAGAGAATCCTTTCACTCTCTGTGAGAGAGCACTTATTGAAGGAATTAAAGTGTAATATTTCATGAGTTATACAGGTTCTTCAAGAAGAGCCAGAAGCAAGAGTGTTTCTTCTCCTTGTGATCTCATGGCAAGTAATCTGCAGATATTTTCTCTTGTCGCTAGTGAAATTTGTTTTTCTAAAGATTTTATTTTTCCTTTTTTTTCTCAAAGCCCCCCAGTATATGGTTGTATATTTTTAGTTGTGGGTCTTTCTAGTTGTGGCATGTGGGACACAGCCTCAGCATGGCCTGATGAGTGACCATGTCCTCACCTAGGATCCTAACCAGTGAAACCCTGGGCCACCAAAGCGGAGAGCACAAACTTAACCACTGGGCCATGGGGCCGGCCCCTCTAGTGAACATTTAAGTCTTGCATATGACTAGATTCCCCAGTAGCTATTTATGCACTGTATTCACAAAGAGCATTCTTGTGGTATGTGAATGAGATTCTGCCTGTATGCCATCAATTGCAGTTTGTCAATAACGGGCTCTGTAGATGTTCCTAAAGACATAGAAGCAAGAACATTCTTACCGGGCATTCATTCCTTGAATGGATGTTATAGGCATTCTTTCTGAGCTATACTGAAATTATTGAAATCTCTGAAAAGAACATGTTGCTAAGTGATGTGTTAAAAGCTGGGGTGAAATAGCATATGTCATTACAGGTGAGTGAGAGGTTGAATGTATGCCATAAAGCGTACTGTCAGAAAACTGCTCTTTAAGAGATTCCTAAAGACCTACAAGGAAGGCTTCTTATTCCCTCAATTATCTCAAGAGATTACTATAAGCTGTAGTGAAAGATTTGAAACTTATGACACAAGATGTGCCTTTAGAGATAGGTGCTTGCTGAGAGTTGTGAGAGAATCTTTCACTGTGTTGTGAGCACTCAATCAAAGGAAGCAAAGTTCAATATTGCATGAGTTATACAAGATCTTCAGAAAGAGCTAGAAGCAAGAATGTTTCTCCTCCTTGTGATCTCACAGCAAGGAAGCAATAGATATTCTGTCTTGGCTCCAGTGAAGTTTGAAATCTCACATATGAAAACGTTCCCAAACAGCTACTTACACGCTGAGTTCAGACTGTGCATTCTTATTGTATGTGAGAGAGAGTCTGTCTGTATGCCATCATGTGCCATTTGTAAAAGATGATCTGAGATGTTCCTAAAGATGTAGGAAAAGGAATGTTTCTACCCTGTGCTGGTTCTTTGAATATATGTTATAGACTTAACATCCCAGGTGTACCGAAATTATTAAAATCTCAGAAATGAAAATGTTACAAAGTGGCAAGGTTTATGCTGCAGTAAAATAGAGCAAACATTGCACATGACAGTGCCTAACTGTATGCCATAAAGAGCACTTTTTGAAAACTGTTTTTAGAGAGGATTGCAAAGACCTACAAGGAGGAATATTTCTTCCTTTGTTATCTCGAGGGATGGAAGTGATAGGTATTCTGTCTCAGCTCTAGTCAAAAGTTTGACACCTTGGACAGAAAATGCATCTTTAGAGATGGGTGCTCACAGAGTACTGAAACAAAATTGTTTCACTTTATGTGGGTGAGCACTTGGTTGAAGGAAGTAAAGTGCAAGGTTGCAGGAATTATACAAGTTCTTTGAAAACAGCCAGAAACAAGAGTGTTTCTCCTCCTTCTTATCTCATGGCAAGCAAAGAACAGACATTCTGTCTTGGCTCTATACTGCTTTGATATGTCTCCTGTGACAAAGATCCCCGTAGCGGCTTTTTTGTTCTGAGAGCGCATTTTTGACGGTTGCAAGATTCTCTCTGAAAGTTAGCAAGGGCTGTTTGGTAAAAGCATTTTCCTTCGCTCTTCCTAAGCATGTGGAAGCACCAAGGTTCTTCCTTCAGCAACACTGCATGAGCATAAGATATACAGATAGTGCATGAACCATGTGAAAATGAGTGAAATCTTGCAGAAACAGAAGTTCCTAGGCTGCGTGTTACAAGCTAGGATGAAATGGAGTCTATTCTTGCATGTGAATGAGACCCTGTCATGCTGTAAGAGCACTGTGTAAACAGAGTTCTTTCCGTGATTCCTAAAGTCCTGGAAGGAAGAGGGTTTGTTGCTTCTTGTATCTTGAGGATGGATGGAATAGCTATTGCGTCTGAACTCTAGAGTAATGTATGAAACATCTGAGACCAGTGGTGCATTCCATGAGAGGTGCTCTATGACAGCCTTCTGAGAATTCTGTCGCTGTCTGACCCAGAGTGCTTCCCTGAAGCCAGTTAAGTGCAATATTGCACGAGTTATTGAAGTACATCCCCTGAGCTGGGAGCAAGAGTGATTCACCTCCTTGTGATTTCATGACAAGGAAAAAATAGCACTTTTCTCTCAGCTATACAGTGCTCTGATAGGTCAACTGTGACAGAGTTCCCCTTTGAGTGCTTCTTTCATGTGTTCAGAGAGAGAGATATTTTAGGTGTGAGAGATTCTATCTGTCGGGAGCAAGGGCTTTTAGAGAAACCATTTTGTTTCGATCTGCAGAATCATGAAGAGGAACAAATATTCTTCCATAAGCTCCAGTTCTTCAATGTAAGATCTAGGCATTGTGTCTGAACAATGTTAGAAATATTGAGTTCTTACAGAAGCAGAAGAGAGATAGCTGCTAGTTGGAAGCTGGAAAGAAAGTGGGTTCCTGCTGCCTTGTGAATCAGGCATTGTGGTTACACTGTAAGAGCACTGTGGAAGGGAGCTCTTTCACAGCTTCCTCAAGACCTGGAAGGAAGATGTTTTGTGGCTGGTCTTACCTTAAGGGATGGATGTAATGGATCGTAGGTCCCAGGTCTAAAGCAATGTTTGGCAGGGCTGACACCAAATGTGCCTTCAAGATAGGTGCTTTCTGACTGCCTTGTAGAGATGCGTTGCTTCTGCCAGGGAGAGCTTTCCTGAAGGAAACAAAGTGCAATCTTGAGGAGATCTTCCAGGACTTGGCAAGAGCCAAAAGCAAGAGTGTTTCTCCTGCATGTGGCCCCATATCCTTGCGGCTTCCAACTTGCAGCTATCTTCATTCTGCTTCTGCCACATTTCCATCTTTCTAACCCTGCTCAGACACAATGCCTACCTCTTCCCCTCAAGGAATGTGGCTTAGGCCAGAAGGCTGGTACTTCCACATGCTTAGGAGGAGTGAAACAATCTGCTTTTCACAAACAGCCCTTCTGCACAGGCAGAGAGAATCTCCTTCACCTAGAAGAATGCTTAATCCCAGCAGGGAAACCATTCCACAGCCAACCTAAGAAAGCACAGTCCAGCCAAGGCACACTGTGTCTTGCTTGCTGTCTGTGAGGTCACAAGCAGGAGAAACACTCCTGCTTCTGGCTCTTGGCAAGGTCTGCATGAGCGCCTATACCATTGCAGTAGGTTTACTTCAGGGAGGTGATCACAGGAAAGGAGGACCCACTTGTCAACAGCAAGTCAGGAAGCATCTATCTCGAGAGGCACATTTGCTGTCAGCCATGGTATACATTGCACTAGAGATGGAAGACACAATGAATTGCATCCATGCCACCAGGGGAGAGAAGACACAAACCGTCTGGCATCCAGCTCTTTAGGAAGCTGAGAAAGAACTCGATCCCCACAGTGCTCTTACAGGGTAGTGGGAAACTCTCCTACAAAGGCGGCCGAAATTCCGCTTCTTTCCAACCCTGATCTTGCCACTGTAGAATTTCTGCTTGTGCTACGTTTTGATCTTGCCGGCCCTGCTCACACCAAATGCCTACATCTTCCCCTTAAGTAACGTGGCCGAGGCCTGAATCATTGTGCTTCCACATGCTTAGGAGGAGAGAGACAAGAGGCTTTTACACAACCGCCCCTGTGCAGTGGTGGAGACACTGTCAGAAAGGACCTATGGAAGAAAGGCCCCTTTGCTCTCAGCTGTGCCCTGCATTGCTCTAGAGGTGGAAAGCACAAGTCACTGCCTACAGCCCCCAAGGGGAGACAAGCCACAAACGGTCTTGCTTCCAGCTCTTTGGGAAGCTGAGAAAGAACTCGCTTTCCACAGTGCTCTTACAGCATACTGGGAACCTCTCATACAAAGGCGGCTGAAATGCTGTTTCTTTCCAGCATTGATCTTGCTGAATTAGAACTTCTGCTCTCTGCTCTGCCCTACGTTGATCTAGAGATGGAAGGCACAAAGTACTGCCTCCATCCCTCAAGGGGAGACAAGCCACAAACCATCATGCTTCCAGCTCTTTAGGGAGCTGAAAAAGAACTCGCTTTCCACAGTGCTCTTACAGCCTACCGGGAACGTCTCCTACAAAGGTGGCTGAAACGCCTTTGTTTCCAGCCCTGATCCCGCCACTTTAGAACTTTTGCTTCTGCCACATTTCCATCATGCCAACCCTGCTCTCAACGAATGCCTACATCTTCCCCTTAAGCAATGGGGCCGAGGACTGACTCATTGTGCTTCGGCATGCTTAGGAGGACAGAGACAAGAGGCTTTTAATCACCGCCCTTGTGCAGTATTGGACATATTTTGAGAAAGCACCTATGTCAGGAAGGCCCCTTTGTGCTCAGCCATGCCCTACATTGCTCTAAATGTGGAAGGCAGAAAGCACTGCCTCCATCCCTCAAGGTGAGAGAAGCCACAAACCGTCTTCCTTCCAGCTCTTTAGGAGGCAAAGAAAGAACTCACTTTCCACAGTGCTCTTACAGCATACCTGGAAACTCGCCTACAAAGGGGGCTGAAATGCCATTTCTCTCCAGCCCAGATATCACCGCTTTAGAAATTCTGCTGCTGCCACATTTCAATCTTGCCAACCCTTCTCACAGAAAATGTCTACATCTTCCCCTTAAGCAATGGGGCCGAGGACCGAATGATTGTGCTTCCACATGCTTAGGAGGAGAGAGACAATAGGCTTTTATCCACCTGCCCTTGTGCCCGGGTGGAGAGAGTGCTAGAAAGCACCTATGCAAGACACGACCATTTGCTCTCAGGAATGTGGAACATTGCTGTAGAGGTGGCAGTCACAAGGCACTGACTCCATCGCTGAAGGGGAGGAAAGCCAAAAACCGTCTTGCTCTCAGCCCTTCAGGAAGCTGAGAAACAAGTCGCTCTCCACAGTGCTCTTACAAGCTACCAGCAACATCTCATACAAGGGACTGTGAAACACAGATTATTTCCAGCACTGATTTCGCTGCCTCAGAAATTCTGCTCTAAGCTATGTCCTCCATTGCTCTAAGGGGTAAGGCCGAAAGCACTGAGTCACTGACTCTAAGGGAGACAAGCCTCAAACGGTCTTGCTTCCAGCTCTTTGGGAAGCTAAGAAACAACTCGCTCTCTACAGTGCTCCTACAGCCTCAAAGGAACAACTCTTACAGGGCCTGTGAAACGCAGTTTCTTTGCAGGCCTGATCTGGCTGAAGTAGAACTTCTGCTCTGCCATGTGCTACATTGCCGTGGAGGTGCAGGGACCAAGTGCTGCCTTGTTTCAAAAGGGGGAGATAGGCCCCAAAGCGTCTTGCCTCCAACACTTTGAGAAGCTAAGAAACAACTCGCTCTGCACAGTGCTCTTACAGCCTACCCGGAACAGCTCTTAAAAAGGCCTGTGAAACGCAGTTTCCTTGCAGGCCTGATCTCACTGAAGTAGAACTTCTGGTCTGCCATGTGCTACATTGCCCTAGAGGTGCAAGGCACCAAGTGCAGCCTTGATTGCAAAGAGGGCACAGGCCCCAAAGCCTCTTGCTTTCAGCTCTTTGGGAAGCTAAGAAACAACCTGCTCTGCACAGTGCTCTTACAGCCACCGGGAACATCTCTTACAAAAGCCTGTGAAACGCAGTTTCTTTGCAGACGGGGTCTCACTTAAGTAGAAATTCTGCTCTGCCGTGTGCTACATTGCCCTACAGGTGCAAGGCACCAAGTGCTGCCTTGTCTCCAAACGGGGACACAGGCCCCAAAACCTCTTGCTTCCAGCTCTTTGGGAAGTTAAGAAACAACTTGCTCTGCCCAGTGCTCATGCAGCCTACCCGGAACATCTCTTACACAGGCATGTGAAATGCAGTTTCATTGCAAGCCTGATCTGTCTGAAACAAAACTTCTGCTCTGCCATGTGCTACATTTCCCTAGAGGTGCAAGGCTCCAAGTGCTGCCTTGTTTCCAAAGGGGGAAACACTCCCCAAAGCCTCTTGCTTCCAGCACTTTGGGAAGATAAGAAACAACTCGCTCTGAAGAGTGCTCTTGCAGCCTACCAGGAATATCTCTTACAAAGTCCTGTGAAACGCAGTTTCCTTGCAGGACTGATCTCGCTGAAGTAGAACTTCTGCTCTGCTGTGTGCTACATTGCACTACAGTTGCAAGATACAAAGTGCGGCCTTGTTTGCACAGGGGGAGACACACCCCAAAGCGTCTTGTTTCCAGCTCTTTGGGAAGCTAAGAAAGAACTCGCTCTGCACAGTGCTCTTACAGCCTACCAGGAACATCTCTTACAAACGCCTTTAAAACTCAGGTTCGTTGCAGCACAGATCTCGCTAAAGTAGAACTTCTGCTCTGCCTTGTGCTACACTGCCCTCTGGTGCAAGGAACAACGTGCTGCCTTGATTACAAAGGCGGAGACAGGCCCCAAAGCCTCTTTCTTCCAGGTCTTTGGGAAGCTAAGGAACAACTCGCTCTGCACAGTGCTCTTACAGCCTACCGGGAACACCTCTTACAAAGGCCTGTGAAACGCAGTTTCTTTGCAGGCCTGATCTCGCTGA
Organism: Equus przewalskii; assembly: GCF_037783145.1. NCBI lineage: Eukaryota > Metazoa > Chordata > Mammalia > Perissodactyla > Equidae > Equus > Equus przewalskii. The sequence continues at coordinate 79,836 of NW_027228528.1, forward strand.
AGTAGAACTTCTGCTCTGCCGTGTGCTCCATTGCCCTAGATGTGCAAGGCTACAAGGGGTTCCTTGTTTCCAAAGGGGAGACTGGCCCCAAAACCTCTTTCTTCCAACTCTTTGGGAAGCTAAGAAACAAGTTGGTCTGCACAGTCCTCTTACAGCCTACCCGGAAAATCTCTTACAAAGGCCTGTGAAACGCAGTTTCTTTGCAGTCCTGATCTTGCTAAAGTAGAACTTCTGCTCTGCCGTATGCTACATTGCCCAGAGGTGCAAGGCACCAAGGGATGCCTTGTTTCCAAAGGGGGACACAGGCCTCAAAATCTCTTGCTTAAAGCTCTTTGGGAAGCTAAGAAACAACTCGCTCTGCACAAAGCTCTTACACCCTACTGGGAACAGCTCTTACAAAGCCCTGTGAAATGCAGTTTCTTTGCAGGCCTGATCTCGCTGAAGAATAACTTCTGCTCTGTCGTGTGCTGCATTGCCCTCAGGTGCAAGGAACAAAGTGCAGCCTTGGCTCCAAAGGCAGAGACAGGCCCCAAAGCGTCTTCTTCCAGCTCTTTGGGAAGCTAAGAAACAACTTGCTCTGCAGGGTGCTCGTAGAGCCTACTGGGAACAGCTTTGACAAAGGCCTGTGAAACGCAGTGTGTTTAAAGGCCTGATCTCGCTGAAGTAGAACTTCTGCTATGCCGTGTGCTACGTTGCACTCAGGTCCAAGGAACAAAGTGCTTCCTTGTTTCCAAAGGCGGAGAAAAGCCACAAAGCGTCTTGCTTCCTGCTCTTTGGGAAACCGAGAAACAACTCGCTCTGCACAGCGCTCTTACAGCCTACCAGGAAAAGGTCTTACAAAGGCCTGTGAAATGCAGTTTCTTTGCAGGCCAGATCTCGCTGCAGTAGAACTTCTGTTCTGCCGTGTGCTACATTGCTCTAGAGGTGCAAGGCACCAAGTGCTGCCTTGTTTGCTCAGGGGAAGACAGGCCGGGAAGCATCTTGCTTCCAGCTCTTTCGGGAACTAAGAAACAACTCGCTCTGCACAGTGCCCTTACAGCCTACCGAGAACGGCTCTTACAAAGGCCTGTGAAACGCAGTTTCTTTGCAGGTCTGATTTCGCTTAAGTACACCATCTGCTCTTCCGTGTGCTACATTGCCCTGAGGTGCAAGGCTCAATTGCTGCGTTGTTTCCAAATGGGGAGACAGGCCCCAAAGCGTCTTGCTTCCAGCTCTTTGGGAAGCTAAGAAACAACTCGCTATGCACAGTGCTAGTACAGCCTACTGGGAAAAGCTCTTAAAGAGACCTGTGAAACACAGTTTCTTTCGCGCCTGATTTTGGTAAAGTAGAATTCTGCTCTGCGGTGTGGTACATTGCCCTAGAGATGCAAGGCACCAAGTGCTGCCTTGTTTCCAAAGGAACAGACCGGCCTCAAAGCGTCTTGCTTCCAGCTCTTTGGGAATCTAACAAACAACTCGCTCTGCACAGTCCTCTTATGCCTACGGGGAACATCTCCTACAAAGGTATGTGAAACGCAGTTTGTTTAAAGCCCTGATCTCACTGAAGTAGAACTACTGCTCTGCCGTGCGCTACTTTGCCTTAGAGGTGCAAGGCACCAAGTGCTGCCTTGCTTGCTCAGGGGTAGACAGCTCCCAAAGCCTCTTGCATTCAGCTCTTTGGGAAGCTCAGAAACAACTTGCTCTGCACAGTGCTCATACAGCCTACCGGGAACATCTCTTACAAAGGCCTGTGAAACGCAGTTTCTTTGAAGGCCTGATCTGGCTGAAGTAGAACTTCTGCTCTGGGTGTGCTACATTGCCCTAGAGCTGAAAGGTACAAAGTGCTGCCTTCTTTAGAAACGTCAGAAGGGCCACAAAGCATCTTGCTTCCAGCTCTTTGGGAAGCTAAGAGACAAGTCGCTCTGCACAGTGCTCTTACAACCTACCGGGAACATCTCTTACAAAGGCCTGTGAAACGCAGTTTCTTTGCAGGCCTGATCTGGCTAAAGTATTACTTTCTCTCTGGGTGTCCTACATTGCCCTAGAGCTGAAAGGCACAAAGTGCTGTCTCCTTCCATAGGGGCAGAGGGTCCCGAAAGCATCTTGCTTCCAGCTCTTTGGCAAGTTGAGAAACAAGTCGCTCTGCACAGTGCTCTTACAGCCTACGGGGAACACATCCTACAAAGGCTTGTGAAACGCAGTTTCTTTGCAGGCCTTAACAGGCTGAAGTAGAACTTCTGCTCTGGGTGTGCTACATTGCCCTAGAGCTGAAAGGCACAACGTGCAGTCTCCTTTCCAAAGGGCAAGTTGGGCACCAAATCATCTTGCTTCCAGCTCTTTGGGAAGCTGAGAAACAACTCGCTCTGCACAGTGCTCTTACAGCCTACAGGGAACACCTCTTAGAAAGGCCTGTGAAACGCATTTTCTTTCCAGGCCTTATCTGGGTGAAGTAGAACTTCTGCTCTGGGTGTGCTACATTGCCCAAGATCTGCAAGGCACAACGTGCAGTCTCCTTTCCAAAGGGCGAGTTGGGCCCCAGAGCATCTTGCTTCCAGCACTTTGGCAAGCTGAGAAACAACTCGCTCTGCACAGTGCTCTTACAGCCTACGGGGAACAACTCCTACAAATGCCTGTGAAACGCAGTTTCTTTGCAGGCCTTAACCGGCTGAAGTAGAACTTCTGCTCTGGGTGTGCTACATTGCCCTAGAGCTGAAAGCCACAACGTGCAGTATCCTTTCCAAAGGGCGAGTTCGGACCCAAAGCATCTTGCTTCCAGTTCTTTGGGAAGCTAAGAAACAACTCGCTCTGCACAGTGCTCTTACAGCCTACAGGGAACACCTCGTAGAAAGGCCTGTGAAACGCAGTTTCTTTGCTGGCCTGAACTGGCTGAAGTAGAACTTCTGCTCTGGGTGTGCTACATTGCCGTAGAGCTGAAAGGCACAAAGTGCTGTCTTCTTTCCATAGGGGCAGAGGGTCCCCAAACATCTTGCTTCCAGCTATTGGGAAGCTAAGAAACAAGTCGCTCTGCACAGTGCTCTTACAGCCTACCGGGAAGATCTCTTACAAAGGACTGTGAAACGCAGTTTCTTTGCAGGCCTGATCTGGCTGAAGTAGAACTTCTGCTCTGGGTGTACTACATTGACCTAGAGCAGAAAGGCACAACGTGCAGGTTTCTTAACAAAGGGCGAGTTGGGCCCCAAAGCATCTTGCTTCCAGCTCTTTGGGAAGCTAAGAAACAACTCGCTCTGCACAGTGCTCTTACAGCCTACAGGGAACACCTGTTAGAAAGGCCTGTGAAACGCAGTTTCTTTCAAGGCCGGATCTGGCTGAAGTAGAACTTCTGCTCTGGGTGTGCTACATTGCCCTAGAGCTGAAAGCCACTACGTGCAGTCTCCATTCCAAAGGGCAAGTTGGGCCCCAAAGCATCTTGCTTCCAGCTCTTTGGGAAGCTGAGAAACAACTCGCACTGCACAGTGCTCTTACAGCCTACCGGACATCTGTTACAAAGGCCTGTGAAACGCAGTTTCTTTGCAGGCCTGATCTCGCTGACGTAGAACTTCTGCTCTGGGTGTGCTACATTGCCCTACAGCTGCAAGGCACAAAGCGCTGTCTTCTTTCCCAAAGGCGAGTTGGGCCCCAATGCATCTTGCTTCCAGCTCGTTGGAAGGCTAAGAAACAACTCGCTCTGCACAGTGCTCTTACAGCCTACCGGACATCTGTTACAAAGGCCTGTGAAACGCAGTTTCTTTGCAGGCCTTAACTGGCTGAAGTAGAACTTCTGCTCTGGGTGTGCTACATTGAACTAGAGCTGAAAGGCACAACGTGCAGTCTCCTTTCCAAAGGGCAAGTTCGGCACCAAAGCATCTTGCTTCCAGCTCTTTGGGAAGCTGAGAAACAACTCGCTCTGCACAGTGCTCTTACAGCCTACCGGGAACATCTCTTACAGAGGCCTGTGAAACGCAGTTTCTTTGCAGGCCTGATCTGGTTGAAGTAGAACTTCTGCTCTGGGTGTGCTAGATTGCCCTAGATCTGCAAGGCACAAAGTGCTGTCTTCTTTCAAAAGGTCGACTTGGGCCCCAAAGAATCTATCTTTCAGCTCTTTGGTAAGCTAAGAAGGAACTCCATCTGCACAGTGCTCTTACAGCGTACCGGACATCTGCTACAAAGGCCTGTGAAACGCAGTTTCTTTGCAGGCCTGATCTGGGTGAAGTATAACTTTCTCTCTGGGTGTGCTACATTGCCCTAGAGCTGAAAGGCACAAAGTGCTGTCCTCTTTCCATAGGGGCAGAGGGTCCCAAAAGCATCTTGCTTCCAGCTCTTTGGGAAGCTAAGAAACAAGTCGCTCTGCACAGTGCTCTTACAGCCTACCGGGAACATCTCTTACAAAGGCCTGTGAAACGCAATTTCTTTGCAGGCCTGATCTGGCTGAAGTAGAATTTCTGCTCTGGGTGTGCTACATTTACCTAGAGCTGAAAGGCACAACATACAGGTTTCTTAACAAAGGGCGAGTTGGGCCCCAAAGCATCTTGCTTCCAGCTCTTTGGGAAGCTAAGAAACAACTCGCTCTGCACAGTGCTCTTACAGCCTACCGGGAACATCTCTTACAAAGGCCTGTGAATCGCAGTTTCTTTGCAGGCCTGATCTGGCTGATGTAGAACTTCTGCTCTGGGTGTGCTACGTTGCCCTACAGCTGCAAGGCACAAAGCGCTGTCTTCTTTCCAAAGGGCGAGTTAGGCCCCAATGCATCTTGCTTCCAGCTCTTTGGGAGGCTAAGAAACAACTCGCTCTGCACAGTGCTCTTACAGCCTACAGGGAACACCTCTTAGAAAGGCCTGTGAAACGCAGTTTCTTTGCAGGCCTTATCTGGGTGAAGTAGAACTTCTGCTCTGGGTGTGCTACATTGCCCTAGAGCTGCAAGGCACAAGGTGCAGTGTCCTTTCCAAAGGGCGAGTTGGGCCCCAGAGCATCTTGCTTCCAGCACTTTGGCAAGCTGAGAAACAAGTCGCTCTGCACAGTGCTCTTACAGCCTACGGGGAACAACTCCTACAAATGCCTGTGAAACGCAGTTTCTTTGCAGGCCTTAACTGGCTGAAGTAGAACTTCTGCTCTGGGTGTGCTACATTGCCCTACAGCTGAAAGGCACAAAGCGCTGTCTTCTTTCCAAAGGGCGAGTTGGGCCCCAATGCATCTTGCTTCCAGCTCTTTGGGAGGCAAAAAACAACTCGCTCTGCACAGTGCTGTTACAGCCTACCGGGAACATCTCTTGCAAAGTCCTGTCAAACGCAGTTTCTTTGCAGGCCTTATCTGGCTGAAGTAGAACTTCTGCTCTGGGTGTGCTACATCGCCCTAGAGCTGAAAGGCACATCGTGCTGTCTTCTTTCCAAAGGACGAATTCGACCCCAAAGCATCTTGCTTCCACCTCTTGGGGAAGCTGAGAAACAACTCGCTCTGCACAGTGCTCTTACAGCCTACAGGGAACACCTCCTACAAAGGCCTGTGAAACACAGTTTCTTTCCAGGCCTTATCTGGCTGAAGTAGAACTTCTGCTCTTTGTGTGCTACATTGCCCGAGAGCTGCAAGGCACAACGTGCAGGCTTCTTCACATAGGGCGAGTTTGGTCCCAAGGCATCTTGCTTCCAGCTCTTTGGGAAGCTGAGAAACAACTCGCTCTGCACAGTGCTCTTACAGCCTACCGGGAACATCTCTTACAGATGCCTGTGAAACGCCGTTTCCATGCAGGCCTGATCTGGTTGCAGTAGAACTTCTGCTCTGGGTGTGCTACATTGCCCTAGAGCTGAAGCCACAATGTGCAGTCTCCTTTCCAAAGGGCGAGTTGGGCCCCAAAGCATCTTGCTTTCAGCTCTTTGGGAAGCTAAGAAACAACTCGCTCTGCACAGTGCTCTTACAGCCTACAGGGAACAACTCCTACAAATGCCTGTGAAACGCAGTTTCTTTGCAGGCCTTAACTGGCTGAAGTAGAACTTCTGCTCTGGGTTTGCTGCATTGCCCTAGAGGTGAAAGGCACAACGTGCAGTCTCCTTTCCAAAGGGCAAGTTGGGCACCAAAGCATCTTGCTTCCAGCTCTTTGGGAAGCTGAGAAACAACTCGCTCTGCACAGTGGTCTTACAGCCTACAGGGAACACCTCTTACAAAGGCCTGTGAAACGCAGTTTCCATGCAGGCATTATCTGGCTGAAGTAGAACTTCTGCTCTGGGTGTGCTACATTGCCCTAGAGCTGAAATCCACAAAGTGCAGTCTCCTTTCCAAAGGGCAAGTTCGGCACCAAAGCATCTTGCTTCCAGCTCTTTGGGAAGCTGAGAAACAACTCGCTCTGCACAGTGCTCTTACAGCCTACCGGGAACATCTCTTACAGAGGCCTGTGAAACGCAGTTTCTTTGCAGGCCTGATCTGGTTGAAGTAGAACTTCTGCTCTGGGTGTGCTAGATTGCCCTAGATCTGCAAGGCACAAAGTGCTGTCTTCTTTCAAAAGGTCGAGTTGGGCCCCAAAGAATCTATCTTTCAGCTCTTTGGTAAGCTAAGAAGGAACTCCATCTGCACAGTGCTCTTTCAGCCTACCGGACATCTGCTACAAAGGCCTGTGAAACGCAGTTTCTATGCAGGCGTGATCTGGCTGAAGTAGAACTTCTGCTCTGGGTGTGCTACATTGCCCTAGAGCTGCAAGGCACAAAGCGCTGTCTTCTTTCCAAAGGGCGAGTTGGGCCCCAATGCATCTTGCTTCCAGCTCTTTGGGAGGCTAAGAAACAACTCGCTCTGCACAGTGCTCTTACAGCCTAGCAGGAACATCTCTTGCAAAGGCCTGTGACACGCAGTTTCTTTGCAGGCCTTATCTGGCTGAAGTAGAACTTCTGCTCTGGGTGTGCTACATTGCCTCACAGCTGAAAGGCACAACGTGCAGTCTCCTTTCCAAAGGGAGAGTTGGGCCCAAAAGCATCTTGCTTTCAGTTCTTTGGGAAGCTGAGAAACAACTCGCTCTGCACAGTGCTCTTGCAGCCTACCGGGAACATCTCTTACAAAGACCTGTGAAACGCAGTTTCTATGCAGGCCTGTTCTGGCTGAAGTAGAACTTCTGCTCTGGGTGTGCTACGTTGCCCTAGAGCTGAAAGCCACAATGTGCAGTCTCCTTTCCAAAGGGCGAGTTAGGCCCCAAAGCATCTTGCTTTCAGCTCTTTGGCAAGCTAAGAAACAACTCGCTCTGCACAGTGCTCTTACAGCCTACAGGGAACACCTCTTAGAAAGGCCTGTGAAACGCATTTTCTTTCCAGGCCTTATCTGGGTGAAGTAGAACTTCTGCTCTGGGTGTGCTACATTGCCCAAGATCTGCAAGGCACAACGTGCAGTCTCCTTTCCAAAGGGCGAGTTGGGCCCCAGAGCATCTTGCTTCCAGCACTTTGGCAAGCTGAGAAACCACTCGGTCTGCACAGTGCTCTTACAGCCTACGGGGAACACCTCCTACAAAGGCTTGTGAAACGCAGTTTCTTTGCAGGCCTTAACAGGCTGAAGTAGAACTTCTGCTCTGGGTGTGCTACATTGCCGTAGAGCTGAAAGGCACAACGTGCAGTCTCCTTTCCAAAGGGAGAGTTGGGCACCAAAGCATCTTGCTTCCAGCTCTTTGGGAAGCTGAGAAACAACTCGCTCTGCACAGTGCTCTTACAGCCTACCGGGAACATCTCTTACAAAGTCCTGTGAAACGCAGTTTCTTTGCAGGCCTGATCTGGCCGAAGTAGATCTTCTGCTCTGGGTGTGCTACATTGCCCTAGAGCTGCAAGGCACAACGTGTAGTCTCCTTTCCAAAGGGCAAGTTGGGCACCAAATCATCTTGCTTCCAGCTCTTTGGGAAGCTGAGAAACAACTCGCTCTGCACAGTGCTCTTACAGCCTACCGGGAACATCTCTTACAAAAGCCTGTGAAACGCAGTTTCTATGCAGGCATTATCTGGCTGAAGTAGAACTTCTGCTCTGGGTGTGCTACATTGCCCTAGAGCTGAAAGCCGCAGCGTGCAGTATCCTTTCCAAAGGGCGAGTTCGGCCCCAAAGCATCTTGCTTCCAGCTCTTTGGGAAGCTAAGAAACAACTCGCTCTGCACAGTGCTCTTACAGCCTACCGGGAACACCTCTTAGAAAGGCCTGTGAAACGCAGTTTCTTTGCTGGCGTGATCTGGCTGAAGTAGAACTTCTGCTCTGGGTGTGCTACATTGCCGTTGAGCTGAAAGGCACAAAGTGCTGTCTTCTTTCCATAGGGGCAGAGGGTCCCCAAACATCTGGCTTCCAGCTGTTGGGAAGCTAAGAAACAAGTCGCTCTGCACAGTGCTCTTACAGCCTACCGGGAAGATCTCTTACAAAGGCCTGTGAAACGCAGTTTCTTTGCAGGCCTGATCTGGCTGAAGTAGAACTTCTGCTCTGGGTGTACTACATTGACCTAGAGCAGAAAGGCACAACGTGCAGGTTTCTTAACAAAGGGCGAGTTGGGCCCTAAAGCATCTTGCTTCCAGCTCTTTGGGAAGCTAAGAAACAACTCGCTCTGCACAGTGCTCTTACAGCCTACAGGGAACACCTGTTAGAAAGGCCTGTGAAACGCAGTTTCTTTCAAGGCCGGATCTGGCTGAAGTAGAACTTCTGCTCTGGGTGTGCTACATTGCCCTAGAGCTGAAAGCCACAACGTGCAGTCTCCATTCCAAGGGGCAAGTTGGGCCCCAAAGCATCTTGCTTCCAGCTCTTTGGGAAGCTGAGAAACAACTCGCACTGCACAGTGCTCTTACAGCCTACCGGACATCTGTTACAAAGGCCTGTGAAACGCAGTTTCTTTGCAGGCCTGATCTCGCTGACGTAGAACTTCTGCTCTGGGTGTGCTACATTGCCCTACAGCTGCAAGGCACAAAGCGCTGTCTTCTTTCCCAAAGGCGAGTTGGCCCCAATGCATCTTGCTTCCAGCTCGTTGGAAGGCTAAGAAACAACTCGCTCTGCACAGTGCTCTTACAGCCTACAGGGAACACCTCTTAGAAAGGCCTGTGAAACGCAGTTTCTTTGCAGGCCTGATCTGCCTGAAGTAGAACTTCTGCTCTGGGTGTGCTACATTGCCCTAGAGCTGCAAGGCACAACGTGCAGTCTCCTTTCCAAAGGGCGAGTTGGGCCAAAGAGCATCTTGCTTCCAGCACTTTGGCAAGCTGAGAAACAAGTCGCTCTGCACAGTGCTCTTACAGCCTACGGGGAACACCTCCTACAAAGGCTTGTGAAACGCAGTTTCTTTGCAGGCCTTAACAAGCTGAAGTAGAACTTCTGCTCTGGGTGTGCTACATTGACCTAGAGCTGAAAGGCACAACGTGCAGTCTCCTTTCCAAAGGGCAAGTTGGGCACCAAATCATCTTGCTTCCAGCTCTTTGGGAAGCTGAGAAACAACTCGCTCTGCACAGTGCTCTTACACCCTACCGGGAACATCTCTTACAAAAGACTGTGAAACGCAGTTTCTATGCAGGCATTATCTGGCTGAAGTAGAACTTCTGCTCTGGGTGTGCTACATTGCCCTAGAGCTGAAAGCCACAACGTGCAGTCTCCTTTCCAAAGGGCGAGTTGGGCCCGAAAGCATCTTGCTTCCTGCTCTTTGGGAAGCTAAGAAACAACTCGCTCTGCACAGTGCTCTTACAGCCTACCGGGAACACCTCTTAGAAAGGCCTGTGAAACGCAGTTTCTTTGCTGGCCTGATCTGGCTGACGTAGAACTTCTGTTCTTGGTGTGCTACATTGCCCTACAGCTGCAAGACACAAAGCGCTGTCTTCTTTCCAAAGGGCGAGTTGGGCCCCAATGCATCTTGCTTCCAGCTCTTTGGAAGGCTAAGAAACAACTCGCTCTGCACAGTGCTCTTACAGCCTACAGGGAACACCTCTTAGAAAGGCCTGTGAAACGCAGTTTCTTTGCAGGCCTTATCTGGCTGAAGTAGAACTTCTGCTCTGGGTGTGCTACATTGCCTCACAGCTGAAAGGCACAACGTGCAGTCTCCTTTCCAAAGGGAGAGTTGGGCCCAAAAGCATCTTGCTTTCAGTTCTTTGGGAAGCTGAGAAACAACTCGCTCTGCACAGTGCTCTTGCAGCCTACCGGGAACATCTCTTACAAAGACCTGTGAAACGCAGTTTCTATGCAGGCCTGTTCTGGCTGAAGTAGAACTTCTGCTCTGGGTGTGCTACATTGCCCTAGAGCTGAAGGCACAATGTGCAGTCTCCTTTCCAAAGGGCGAGATGGGCCTCACAGCATCTTGCTTCCAGCTCTTTGGCAAGCTGAGAAACAACTCGCTCTGCACAGTGCTCTTACAGCCTACTGGGAACAGCTCTTACAAAGGCCTGTGAAAGGCAGTTTCTATGCAGGCCTTATCTGGCTGAAGTAGAACTTCTGCTCTGGGTGTGCTACATTGCCCTAGATCTGAAAGGCACAACGTGCAGTCTCCTTTCCAAACGGCGAGTTGGGCCCCACAGCATCTTGCTTCCAGCTCTTTGGGAAGCTGAGAAACAACTCGCTCTGCACAGTGCTCTTACAGCCTACCGGGAACATCTCTTACAGAGGCCTGTGAAACGCAGTTTCTTTGCAGGCCTGATCTGGTTGAAGTAGAACTTCTGCTCTGGGTGTGCTAGATTGCCCTAGATCTGCAAGGCACAAAGTGCTGTCTTCTTTCAAAAGGTCGAGTTGGGCCCCAAAGAATCTATCTTTCAGCTCTTTGGTAAGCTAAGAAGGAACTCCATCTGCACAGTGCTCTTTCAGCCTACCGGACATCTGCTACAAAGGCCTGTGAAACGCAGTTTCTATGCAGGCGTGATCTGGCTGAAGTAGAACTTCTGCTCTGGGTGTGCTACATTGCCCTAGAGCTGCAAGGCACATAGCGCTGTCTTCTTTCCAAAGGGCGAGTTGGGCCCCAATGCATCTTGCTTCCAGCTCTTTGGGAGGCTAAGAAACAACTCGCTCTGCACAGTGCTCTTGCAGCCTACCGGGAACATCTCTTACAAAGACCTGTGAAACGCAGTTTCTATGCAGGCCTGTTCTGGCTGAAGTAGAACTTCTGCTCTGGGTGTGCTACATTGCCCTAGAGCTGAAGGCACAATGTGCAGTCTCCTTTCCAAAGGGAGAGATGGGCCTCACAGCATCTTGCTTCCAGCTCTTTGGCAAGCTAAGAAACAACTCGCTCTGCACAGTGCTCTTACAGCCTACCGGGAACAGCTCTTACAAAGGCCTGTGAAAGGCAGTTTCTATGCAGGCCTTATCTGGCTGAAGTAGAACTTCTGCTCTGGGTGTGCTACATTGCCCTAGATCTGAAAGGCACAACGTGCAGTCTCCTTTCCAAACGGCGAGTTGGGCCCCACAGCATCTTGCTTCCAGCTCTTTGGGAAGCTAAGAAACAACTCGCTCTGCACAGTGCTCTTACAGCCTACGGGGAACACCTCCTACAAAGGCCTGTGAAACGCAGTTTCTTTGCAGGCCTTAACTGGCTGAAGTAGAACTTCTGCTCTGGGTGTGCTACATTGAACTAGAGCTGAAAGGCACAACGTGCATTCTCCTTTCCAAAGGGCAAGTTCGGCACCAAAGCATCTTGCTTCCAGCTCTTTGGGAAGCTGAGAAACAACTCGCTCTGCACAGTGCTCTTACAGCCTACCGGGAACATCTCTTACAGAGGCCTGTGAAACGCAGTTTCTTTGCAGGCCTGATCTGGTTGAAGTAGAACTTCTGCTCTGGGTGTGCTAGATTGCCCTAGATCTGCAAGGCACAAAGTGCTGTCTTCTTTCAAAAGGTCGAGTTGGGCCCCAAAGAATCTATCTTTCAGCTCTTTGGTAATCTAAGAAGGAACTCCATCTGCACAGTGCTCTTTCAGCCTACCGGACATCTGCTACAAAGGCCTGTGAAACGCAGTTTCTATGCAGGCGTGATCTGGCTGAAGTAGAACTTCTGCTCTGGGTGTGCTACATTGCCCTAGAGCTGCAAGGCACAAAGCGCTGTCTTCTTTCCAAAGGGCGAGTTGGGCCCCAATGCATCTTGCTTCCAGCTCTTTGGGAGGCTAAGAAACAACTCGCTCTGCACAGTGCTCTTACAGCCTAGCGGGAACATCTCTTGCAAAGGCCTGTGACACGCAGTTTCTTTGCAGGCCTTATCTGGCTGAAGTAGAACTTCTGCTCTGGGTGTGCTACATTGCCTCACAGCTGAAAGGCACAACGTGCAGTCTCCTTTCCAAAGGGAGAGTTGGGCCCAAAAGCATCTTGCTTTCAGTTCTTTGGGAAGCTGAGAAACAACTCGCTCTGCACAGTGCTCTTGCAGCCTACCGGGAACATCTCTTACAAAGACCTGTGAAACGCAGTTTCTATGCAGGCCTGTTCTGGCTGAAGTAGAACTTCTGCTCTGGGTGTGCTACGTTGCCCTAGAGCTGAAAGCCACAATGTGCAGTCTCCTTTCCAAAGGGCGAGTTGGGCCCCAAAGCATCTTGCTTTCAGCTCTTTGGCAAGCTAAGAAACAACTCGCTCTGCACAGTGCTCTTACAGCCTACAGGGAACACCTCTTAGAAAGGCCTGTGAAACGCATTTTCTTTCCAGGCCTTATCTGGGTGAAGTAGAACTTCTGCTCTGGGTGTGCTACATTGCCCAAGATCTGCAAGGCACAACGTGCAGTCTCCTTTCCAAAGGGCGAGTTGGGCCCCAGAGCATCTTGCTTCCAGCACTTTGGCAAGCTGAGAAACCACTCGGTCTGCACAGTGCTCTTACAGCCTACGGGGAACACCTCCTACAAAGGCTTGTGAAACGCAGTTTCTTTGCAGGCCTTAAACGGCTGAAGTAGAACTTCTGCTCTGGGTGTGCTGCATTGCCGTAGAGCTGAAAGGCACAACGTGCAGTCTCCTTTCCAAAGGGAGAGTTGGGCACCAAAGCATCTTGCTTCCAGCTCTTTGGGAAGCTGAGAAACAACTCGCTCTGCACAGTGCTCTTACAGCCTACCGGGAACATCTCTTACAAAGGCCTGTGAAACGCAGTTTCTTTGCAGGCCTGATCTGGCTGAAGTAGATCTTCTGCTCTGGGTGTGCTACATTGCCCTAGAGCTGCAAGGCACAACGTGTAGTCTCCTTTCCAAAGGGCAAGTTGGGCACCAAATCATCTTGCTTCCAGCTCTTTGGGAAGCTGAGAAACAACTCGCTCTGCACAGTGCTCTTACAGCCTACCGGGAACATCTCTTACAAAAGCCTGTGAAACGCAGTTTCTATGCAGGCATTATCTGGCTGAAGTAGAACTTCTGCTCTGGGTGTGCTACATTGCCCTAGAGCTGAAAGCCACAGCGTGCAGTATCCTTTCCAAAGGGCGAGTTGGGCCCCAAAGCATCTTGCTTCCAGCTCTTTGGGAAGCTAAGAAACAACTCGCTCTGCACAGTGCTCTTACAGCCTACAGGGAACACCTGTTAGAAAGGCCTGTGAAACGCAGTTTCTTTCAAGGCCGGATCTGGCTGAAGTAGAACTTCTGCTCTGGGTGTGCTACATTGCCCTAGAGCTGAAAGCCACAACGTGCAGTCTCCATTCCAAAGGGCAAGTTGGGCCCCAAAGCATCTTGCTTCCAGCTCTTTGGGAAGCTGAGAAACAACTCGCACTGCACAGTGCTCTTACAGCCTACCGGACATCTGTTACAAAGGCCTGTGAAACGCAGTTTCTTTGCAGGCCTGATCTCGCTGACGTAGAACTTCTGCTCTGGGTGTGCTACATTGCCCTACAGCTGCAAGGCACAAAGCGCTGTCTTCTTTCCCAAAGGCGAGTTGGGCCCCAATGCATCTTGCTTCCAGCTCGTTGGAAGGCTAAGAAACAACTCGCTCTGCACAGTGCTCTTACAGCCTACAGGGAACACCTCTTAGAAAGGCCTGTGAAACGCAGTTTCTTTGCAGGCCTGATCTGCCTGAAGTAGAACTTCTGCTCTGGGTGTGCTACATTGCCCTAGAGCTGCAAGGCACAACGTGCAGTCTCCTTTCCAAAGGGCGAGTTGGGCCAAAGAGCATCTTGCTTCCAGCACTTTGGCAAGCTGAGAAACAAGTCGCTCTGCACAGTGCTCTTACGGCCTACGGGGAACACCTCCTACAAAGGCTTGTGAAACGCAGTTTCTTTGCAGGCCTTAACAAGCTGAAGTAGAACTTCTGTTCTGGGTGTGCTATATTGACCTAGAGCTGAAAGGCACAACATGCAGTCTTCTTTCCAAAGGGCAAGTTGGGCACCAAATCATCTTGCTTCCAGCTCTTTGGGAAGCTGAGAAACACCTCGCTCTGCACAGTGCTCTTACAGCCTACCGGGAACATCTCTTACAAAAGCCTGTGAAACGCAGTTTCTATGCAGGCATTATCTGGCTGAAGTAGAACTTCTGCTCTGGGTGTGCTACATTGCCCTAGAGCTGAAAGCCACAACGTGCAGTCTCCTTTCCAAAGGGCGAGTTGGGCCCGAAAGCATCTTGCTTCCTGCTCTTTGGGAAGCTAAGAAACAACTCGCTCTGCACAGTGCTCTTACAGCCTACCGGGAACACCTCTTAGAAAGGCCTGTGAAACGCAGTTTCTTTGCTGGCCTGATCTGGCTGACGTAGAACTTCTGTTCTTGGTGTGCTACATTGCCCTACAGCTGCAAGGCACAAAGCGCTGTCTTCTTTCCAAAGGGCGAGTTGGGCCCCAATGCATCTTGCTTCCAGCTCTTTGGAAGGCTAAGAAACAACTCGCTCTGCACAGTGCTCTTACAGCCTACAGGGAACACCTCTTAGAAAGGCCTGTGAAACGCAGTTTCTTTGCAGGCCTTATCTGGCTGAAGTAGAACTTCTGCTCTGGGTGTGCTACATTGCCTCACAGCTGAAAGGCACAACGTGCAGTCTCCTTTCCAAAGGGAGAGTTGGGCCCAAAAGCATCTTGCTTTCAGTTCTTTGGGAAGCTGAGAAACAACTCGCTCTGCACAGTGCTCTTGCAGCCTACCGGGAACATCTCTTACAAAGACCTGTGAAACGCAGTTTCTATGCAGGCCTGTTCTGGCTGAAGTAGAACTTCTGCTCTGGGTGTGCTACATTGCCCTAGAGCTGAAGGCACAATGTGCAGTCTCCTTTCCAAAGGGCGAGATGGGCCTCACAGCATCTTGCTTCCAGCTCTTTGGCAAGCTGAGAAACAACTCGCTCTGCACAGTGCTCTTACAGCCTACTGGGAACAGCTCTTACAAAGGCCTGTGAAAGGCAGTTTCTATGCAGGCCTTATCTGGCTGAAGTAGAACTTCTGCTCTGGGTGTGCTACATTGCCCTAGATCTGAAAGGCACAACGGGCAGTCTCCTTTCCAAAGGGCGAGTTGGGCCCCACAGCATCTTGCTTCCAGCTCTTTGGGAAGCTAAGAAACAACTCGCTCTGCACAGTGCTCTTACAGCCTACGGGGAACACCTCCTACAAAGGCCTGTGAAACGCAGTTTCTTTGCAGGCCTTAACTGGCTGAAGTAGAACTTCTGCTCTGGGTGTGCTACATTGAACTAGAGCTGAAAGGCACAACGTGCAGTCTCCTTTCCAAAGGGCAAGTTCGGCACCAAAGCATCTTGCTTCCAGCTCTTTGGGAAGCTGAGAAACAACTCGCTCTGCACAGTGCTCTTACAGCCTACCGGAAACATCTCTTACAGAGGCCTGTGAAACGCAGTTTCTTTGCAGGCCTGATCTGGTTGAAGTAGAACTTCTGCTCTGGGTGTGCTAGATTGCCCTAGATCTGCAAGGCACAAAGTGCTGTCTTCTTTCAAAAGGTCGACTTGGGCCCCAAAGAATCTATCTTTCAGCTCTTTGGTAAGCTAAGAAGGAACTCCATCTGCACAGTGCTCTTACAGCCTACCGGACATCTGCTACAAAGGCCTGTGAAACGCAGTTTCTATGCAGGCGTGATCTGGCTGAAGTAGAATTTCTGCTCTGGGTGTGGTACATTGCCCTAGAGCTGCAAGGCACAAAGCGCTGTCTTCTTTCCAAAGGGCGAGTTGGGCCCCAATGCATCTTGCTTCCAGCTCTTTGGGAGGCTAAGAAACAACTCGCTCTGCACAGTGCTCTTACAGCCTAGCGGGAACATCTCTTGCAAAGGCCTGTGACACGCAGGTTCTTTGCAGGCCTTATCTGGCTGAAGTAGAACTTCTGCTCTGGGTGTGCTACATTGCCTCACAGCTGAAAGGCACAACGTGCAGTCTCCTTTCCAAAGGGAGAGTTGGGCCCAAAAGCATCTTGCTTTCAGTTCTTTGGGAAGCTGAGAAACAACTCGCTCTGCACAGTGCTCTTGCAGCCTACCGGGAACATCTCTTACAAAGACCTGTGAAACGCAGTTTCTATGCAGGCCTGTTCTGGCTGAAGTAGAACTTCTGCTCTGGGTGTGCTACATTGCCCTAGAGCTGAAGGCACAATGTGCAGTCTCCTTTCCAAAGGGCGAGATGGGCCTCACAGCATCTTGCTTCCAGCTCTTTGGCAAGCTGAGAAACTACTCGCTCTGCACAGTGCTCTTACAGCCTACTGGGAACAGCTCTTACAAAGGCCTGTGAAAGGCAGTTTCTATGCAGGCCTTATCTGGCTGAAGTGGAACTTCTGCTCTGGGTGTGCTACATTGCCCTAGATCTGAAAGGCACAACGGGCAGTCTCCTTTCCAAAGGGCGAGTTGGGCCCCACAGCATCTTGCTTCCAGCTCTTTGGGAAGCTAAGAAACAAGTCGCTCTGCACAGTGCTCTTACAGCCTACCGGGAACATCTCTTGCAAAGGCCTGTGAAATGCAGTTTCTTTGCAGGCCTGAT
Source organism: Equus przewalskii (assembly GCF_037783145.1). Taxonomy (NCBI): domain Eukaryota; kingdom Metazoa; phylum Chordata; class Mammalia; order Perissodactyla; family Equidae; genus Equus; species Equus przewalskii. Next base: position 96,591 of record NW_027228528.1, read on the forward strand.
CTGGCTGAAGTAGAATTTCTGCTCTGGGTGTGCTACATTTACCTAGAGCTGAAAGGCACAACATACAGGTTTCTTAACAAAGGGCGAGTTGGGCCCCAAAGCATCTTGCTTCCAGCTCTTTGGGAAGCTAAGAAACAACTCGCTCTGCACAGTGCTCTTACAGCCTACCGGGAACATCTCTTACAAAGGCCTGTGAATCACAGTTTCTTTGCAGGCCTGATCTGGCTGATGTAGAACTTCTGCTCTGGGTGTGCTACGTTGCCCTACAGCTGCAAGGCACAAAGCGCTGTCTTCTTTCCAAAGGGCGAGTTAGGCCCCAATGCATCTTGCTTCCAGCTCTTTGGGAGGCTAAGAAACAACTCGCTCTGCACAGTGCTCTTACAGCCTACAGGGAACACCTCTTAGAAAGGCCTGTGAAACGCAGTTTCTTTGCAGGCCTTATCTGGGTGAAGTAGAACTTCTGCTCTGGGTGTGCTACATTGCCCTAGAGCTGCAAGGCACAAGGTGCAGTGTCCTTTCCAAAGGGCGAGTTGGGCCCCAGAGCATCTTGCTTCCAGCACTTTGGCAAGCTGAGAAACAAGTCGCTCTGCACAGTGCTCTTACAGCCTACGGGGAACAACTCCTACAAATGCCTGTGAAACGCAGTTTCTTTGCAGGCCTTAACTGGCTGAAGTAGAACTTCTGCTCTGGGTGTGCTACATTGCCCTACAGCTGAAAGGCACAAAGCGCTGTCTTCTTTCCAAAGGGCGAGTTGGGCCCCAATGCATCTTGCTTCCAGCTCTTTGGGAGGCAAAAAACAACTCGCTCTGCACAGTGCTCTTACAGCCTACCGGGAACATCTCTTGCAAAGTCCTGTCAAACGCAGTTTCTTTGCAGGCCTTATCTGGCTGAAGTAGAACTTCTGCTCTGGGTGTGCTACATCGCCCTAGAGCTGAAAGGCACAACGTGCTGTCTTCTTTCCAAAGGACGAATTCGGCCCCAAAGCATCTTGCTTCCACCTCTTGGGGAAGCTGAGAAACAACTCGCTCTGCACAGTGCTCTTACAGCCTACAGGGAACACCTCCTACAAAGGCCTGTGAAACACAGTTTCTATGCAGGCCTGTTCTGGCTGAAGTAGAACTTCTGCTCTTTGTGTGCTACATTGCCCGAGAGCTGCAAGGCACAACGTGCAGGCTTCTTCACTTAGGGCGAGTTTGGTCCCAAGGCATCTTGCTTCCAGCTCTTTGGGAAGCTGAGAAACAACTCGCTCTGCACAGTGCTCTTACAGCCTACCGGGAACATCTCTTCCAAAGGCCTGTGAAACGCAGTTTCTTTGCAGGCCTGATCTGGCTGAAGTAGAACTTCTGCTCTGGGTGTGCTACATTGCCCTAGAGCTGAAAGCCACAATGTGCAGTCTCCTTTCCAAAGGGCGAGTTGGGCCCCAAAGCATCTTGCTTTCAGCTCTTTGGGAAGCTAAGAAACAACTCGCTCTGCACAGTGCTCTTACAGCCTACGGGGAACAACTCCTACAAATGCCTGTGAAACGCAGTTTCTTTGCAGGCCTTAACTGGCTGAAGTAGAACTTCTGCTCTGGGTGTGCTGCATTGCCCTAGAGCTGAAAGGCACAACGTGCAGTCTCCTTTCCAAAGGGCAAGTTGGGCACCAAAGCATCTTGCTTCCAGCTCTTTGGGAAGCTGAGAAACAACTCGCTCTGCACAGTGGTCTTACAGCCTACAGGGAACACCTCTTACAAAGGCCTGTGAAACGCAGTTTCCATGCAGGCATTATCTGGCTGAAGTAGAACTTCTGCTCTGGGTGTGCTACATTGCCCTAGAGCTGAAATCCACAAAGTGCAGTATCCTTTCCAAAGGGCGAGTTCGGCCCCAAAGCATCTTGCTTCTAGCTCTTTATGAAGCTAAGAAACAACTCGCTCTGCACAGTGCTCTTACAGCCTACAGGGAACACCTCTTAGAAAGGCCTGTGAAACGCAGTTTCTTTGCAGGCCTGATCTGGCTGAAGTAGAACTTCTGCTCTAGGTGTGCTACATTGCCGTAGAGCTGAAAGGCACAAAGTGCTGTCTTCTTTCCATAGGGGCAGAGGGTCCCCAAACATCTGGCTTCCAGCTATTGGGAAGCTAAGAAACAAGTCGCTCTGCACAGTGCTCTTACAGCCTACCGGGAAGATCTCTTACAAAGGCCTGTGAAACGCAGTTTCTTTGCAGGCCTGATCTGGCTGAAGTAGAACTTATGCTCTGGGTGTACTACATTGACCTAGAGCAGAAAGGCACAACGTGCAGGTTTCTTAACAAAGGGCGACTGGGCCCCAAGGCATCTTGCTTCCAGCTCTTTGGGAAGCTAAGAAACAACTCGCTCTGCACAGTGCTCTTACAGCCTACAGGGAACACCTGTTAGAAAGGCCTGTGAAACGCAGTTTCTTTCAAGGCCAGATCTGGCTGAAGTAGAACTTCTGCTCTGGGTGTGCTACATTGCCCTAGATCTGAAAGCCACAATGTGCAGTCTCCATTCCAAAGGGCAAGTTGGGCCCCAAAGCATCTTGCTTCCAGCTCTTTGGGAAGCTGAGAAACAACTCGCACTGCACAGTGCTCTTACAGCCTACCGGACATCTGTTACAAAGGCCTGTGAAACGCAGTTTCTTTGCAGGCCTGAACTCGCTGACGTAGAACTTCTGCTCTGGGTGTGCTACATTGCCCTACAGCTGCAAGGCACAACGTGCAGTCTCCTTTCCAAAGGGCGAGTTGGGCCAAAGAGCATCTTGCTTCCAGCACTTTGGCAAGCTGAGAAACAAGTCGCTCTGCACAGTGCTCTTACAGCCTACGGGGAACACCTCCTACAAAGGCTTGTGAAACGCAGTTTCTTTGCAGGCCTTAACAAGCTGAAGTAGAACTTCTGCTCTGGGTGTGCTACATTGACGTAGAGCTGAAAGGCACAACGTGCAGTCTCCTTTCCAAAGGGCAAGTTGGGCACCAAATCAACTTGCTTCCAGCTTTTGGGAAGCTGAGAAACACCTCGCTCTGCACAGTGCTCTTACAGCCTACCGGGAACATCTCTTACAAAAGCCTGTGAAACGCAGTTTCTATGCAGGCATTATCTGGCTGAAGTAGAACTTCTGCTCTGGGTGTGCTACATTGCCCTAGAGCTGAAAGCCACAACGTGCAGTCTCCTTTCCAAAGGGCGAGTTGGGCCCGAAAGCATCTTGCTTCCTGCTCTTTGGGAAGCTAAGAAACAACTCGCTCTGCACAGTGCTCTTACAGCCTACCGGGAACACCTCTTAGAAAGGCCTGTGAAACGCAGTTTCTTTGCTGGCCTGATCTGGCTGACGTAGAACTTCTGTTCTTGGTGTGCTACATTGCCCTACAGCTGCAAGGCACAAAGCGCTGTCTTCTTTCCAAAGGGCGAGTTGGGCCCCAATGCATCTTGCTTCCAGCTCTTTGGAAGGCTAAGAAACAACTCGCTCTGCACAGTGCTCTTACAGCCTACAGGGAACACCTCTTAGAAAGGCCTGTGAAACGCAGTTTCTTTGCAGGCCTTATCTGGCTGAAGTAGAACTTCTGCTCTGGGTGTGCTACATTGCCTCAAGCTGAAAGGCACAACGTGCAGTCTCCTTTCCAAAGGGAGAGTTGGGCCCAAAAGCATCTTGCTTTCAGTTCTTTGGGAAGCTGAGAAACAACTCGCTCTGCACAGTGCTCTTGCAGCCTACCGGGAACATCTCTTACAAAGACCTGTGAAACGCAGTTTCTATGCAGGCCTGTTCTGGCTGAAGTAGAACTTCTGCTCTGGGTGTGCTACATTGCCCTAGAGCTGAAGGCACAATGTGCAGTCTCCTTTCCAAAGGGCGAGTTGGGCCCCACAGCATCTTGCTTCCAGCTCTTTGGCAAGGTGAGAAACAACTCGCTCTGCACAGTGCTCTTACAGCCTACCGGGAACAGCTCTTACAAAGGCCTGTGAAAGGCAGTTTCTATGCAGGCCTTATCTGGCTGAAGTAGAACTTCTGCTCTGGGTGTGCTACATTGCCCTAGATCTGAAAGGCACAACGGGCAGTCTCCTTTCCAAAGGGTGAGTTGGGCCCCACAGCATCTTGCTTCCAGCTCTTTGGGAAGCTAAGAAACAACTCGCTCTGCACAGTGCTCTTACAGCCTACGGGGAACACCTCCTACAAAGGCCTGTGAAATGCAGTTTCTTTGCAGGCCTTAACTGGCAGAAGTAGAACTTCTGCTCTGGGTGTGCTACATTGAACTAGAGCTGAAAGGCACAACGTGCAGTCTCCTTTCCAAAGGGCAAGTTCGGCACCGAAGCATCTTGCTTCCAGCTCTTTGGGAAGCTGAGAAACAACTTGCTCTGCACAGTGCTCTTACAGCCTACCAGGAACATCTCTTACAGAGGCCTGTGAAACGCAGTTTCTTTGCAGGCCTGATCTGGTTGAAGTAGAACTTCTGCTCTGGGTGTGCTAGATTGCCCTAGATCTGCAAGGCACAAAGTGCTGTCTTCTTTCAAAAGGTCGAGTTGGGCCCCAAAGAATCTATCTTTCAGCTCTTTGGTAAGCTAAGAAGGAACTCCATCTGCACAGTGCTCTTACAGCCTACCGGACATCTGTTACAAAGGCCTGTGAAACGCAGTTTCTATGCAGGCCTGATCTGGCTGAAGTAGAACTTCTGCTCTGGGTGTGCTACATTGCCCGAGAGCTGCAAGGCACAAAGCGCTGTCTTCTTTCCAAAGGGCGAGTTGGGCCCCAATGCATCTTGCTACCAGCTCTTTGGGAGGCTAAGAAACAACTCGCTCTGCACAGTGCTCTTACAGCCTAGCGGGAACATCTCTTGCAAAGGCCTGTGACACGCAGTTTCTTTGCAGGCCTTATCTGGCTGAAGTAGAACTTCTGCTCTGGGTGTGCTACATTGCCTCACAGCTGAAAGGCACAACGTGCAGTCTCCTTTCCAAAGGGAGAGTTGGGCCCATAAGCATCTTGCTCTCAGTTCTTTGGCAAGCTGAGAAACAACTCGCTCTGCACAGTGCTCTTGCAGCCTACCGGGAACATCTCTTACAAAGACCTGTGAAACGCAGTTTCTATGCAGGCCTGTTCTGGCTGAAGTAGAACTTCTGCTCTGGGTGTGCTACGTTGCCCTACAGCTGCAAGGCACAAAGCGCTGTCTTCTTTCCAAAGGGCGAGTTAGGCCCAATGCATCTTGCTTCCACCTCTTGGGGAAGCTGGGAAACAACTCGCTCTGCACAGTGCTCTTACAGCCTACAGGGAACACCTCCTACAAAGGCCTGTGAAACACAGTTTCTTTCCAGGCCTTATCTGGCTGAAGTAGAACTTCTGCTCTTTGTGTGCTACATTGCCCGAGAGCTGAAAGGCACAACGTGCAGGCTTCTTCGCATAGGGTGAGTTTGGTCCCAAGGCATCTTGCTTCCAGCTCTTTGGGAAGCTGAGAAACAACTCGCTCTGCACAGTGCTCTTACAGCCTACCGGGAACATCACTTACAGATGCCTGCGAAACGCCGTTTCCATGCAGGCCTGATCTGGCTGAAGTAGAACTTCTGCTCTGGGTGTGCTACATTGCCCTAGAGCTGCAAGGCACAACGTGCAGTCTCCTTTCCAAAGGACGAGTTGGGCCGCAAAGCGTCTTGCTTCCAGCTCTTTGGCAAGCTGAGAAACAACTCGCTCTGCACAGTGCTCTTACAGCCTACCGGTAACATCTCTTACAAAGGCCTGTGAAACGCAGTTTCTTTGCAGGCCTGATCTGGCTGATGTAGAACTTCTGCTCTGGGTGTGCTACGTTGCCCTACAGCTGCAAGGCACAAAGCGCTGTCTTCTTTCCAAAGGGCGAGTTAGGCCCCAATTCATCTTGCTTCCAGCTCTTTGGGAGGCTAAGAAACCACTCGCTCTGCACAGTGCTCTTACAGCCTAGCGGGAACATCTCTTGCAAAGGCCTGTGAAACGCAGTTTCTTTGCAGGCCTGATCTTGCTGAAGTAGAAGTTCTGCTCTGGGTGTGCTACATTGCCCTAGAGCGGAAAGTCAGAACGTTCTGGTTTCTTAAAAAAGGGCAAGTTGGGCCCCAAAGCATATTGCTTCCAGCTCTTTGGGAGGTTAAGAAACAAGTCACTCTGCACAGTACTCGTATAGACTACCGGGAAGAACATTAACTAAAGCCTGGGAAACGCAGTTCCTTTGCAGGCCTGAGCTGGCTGAAGTAGAACTTCTGCTATGGGTGTGATACATTGCTCTAGAGCTGGAAGACACAAAGTGCTGCCTTGTTTGCAAAGGGGCCGATGGGCCCCAAAGCATCTTGCTTCCACCTCTTTGGGAAGATACGAAACAAGTCGTTCTGCACAGTGCTCATACAGCCTACCGGGAACATCTCTTACAAGGCCTGTGAAACGCAGTTTCTTTGCAGCTCTGATCTGGCTGAAGTAGAACTTCGGCTCTGGGTGTGCTACATTGCCCTAGAGCTGCAAGGCACAAAGTGCTTGCTTCTTTCCAACGGGAGAGAAGGACCCTAAAGCATCTTGATTCCAGCTCTTTGGGAGTGTAAGAAACAAGTCGCTCAGCACAGTGCTCTTACAGCCTACCGGGAACATCTCTTACAAAAGCCTGCGAAACGCAGTTTCTTTGCAGATGTGATCTAGATGAAGTAGGACTTCTGCTCTGGGTGTGCTACATGGCCCTAGAGCTGCAAGGTACAAAGTGCTGCATTCTTTCCATAGGGGCAGATGGGCCTCAACGCATCTTGTTAACAGCTCTTTGGGAGGGTAAGAAACAAGTCACTCTGCACAGTGCTGTTACAGCCTACCGGGAAGACCTCTTACAAAACCCTGTGAAACGCAATTTCTTTGCAGGCCTTATCTGGCTGAAGTAGATCTTCTCCTCCGGGTGTGCTACATTGCCCTAGAGCTGCAAGGCACAAAGTGCTGCCTTCTTTCCAAAGCGGCAGATGGGCCGCAAAGCATATTTCTTACAGCTCATTGGGAGGGTAAGAAACAAAGCGCCCTGCACAGTGCTCTTACAGCCTACCGGGAAGACCTCTTACAAAACCCTGTGAAACGCAATTTCTCTGCAGGCCTGATCAGGCTGAAGTAGAAGTTCTGCTCTGGGTGTGCTACATTGCCCTAGAGCTGCAAGGCACAACGTGAAGTCTCCTTTGCAAAGGACGAGTTGGGCCCCAAAGGATCTTGCTTTCAGCTCTTTTGCAAGATGGGAAACAACTCGCTCTGCACAGTGCTCTTACAGCCTACCGGGAACACCTCTTACAAAGGCCTGTGAAACGAAGTTTCTTTCCAGGCTTTATCTGGCTGAAGTAGAACTTCTGCTCTGGGTGTGGTACATTGCCCTAGAGCTGAAAGGCACATCGTGCAGTGTCCTTTAAAAAGGGAGAGTTGGGCCCCAAAGGATCTTGCTTCCAACACTTTGGGAAGCTAAGAAACAACTCGCTCTGCACAGTGCTCTTACAGCCTACCTGGAACATCTCTTACCAAGGCCTGTGAAACGCAGTTTCTTTGCAGGCCTGATGTGGCTGAAGTAGAACTTCTGCTCTCTGTGTGCTACATTGCCCTAGAGCTGCAAGGCACAACGTGCAGGGTTCATAACAAAGGGCGAGTTAGGCCCCAAAGCATCTTGATTCCAGCTCTTTGGGAAGCTGAGAAACAACTCGCTCTGCACAGTGCTCATACAGCCTACCGGGAACATCTCTTACAAAGGCCTGTGAAACGCAGTTTCTATGCAGGCCTGATGTGGCTGAAGTAGAACTTCTGCTCTGGGTGTGCTACATTCCCCTAGAGCTGCAAGGCACAACGTGCAGTCCTCTTTCCAAAGGGCGAGTTGGGCCCCAAAGCATCTTGCTTCCAGCTCTTTGGGAGCTGAGAAACAACTCGCTCTGCACAGTGCTCTTACAGCCTACCGGGAACATCTCTTACAAAGGCCTGTGAAACGCAGTTTCTATGCAGGCCTGATCTGGCTGAAGTAGATCTTCTGCTCTCGGTGTGCTACACTGCCCTAGAGCTGAAAGGCCCAACGTGCAGTTTTCTTAACAAAGGGCGAGTTGGGACCCAAATCATCTTGCTTCCAGCTCTTTGGGAAGCTGAGAAACAACTTGCTCTGCACAGTGCTCTTACAGCCTACCAGGAACATCTCTTACAAAGGCCTGTGAAACGCAGTTTCTATGCAGGCCTGATCTGGCTGAAGTAGAACTGCTGCTCTCGTGGGCTACATTGCCCTAGAGCTGAAAGGCACAACGTGCAGGCTTCTTAACAAAGGGCGAGTTGGGACCCAAATCATCTTGCTTCCAGCTCTTTGGGAAGCTGAGAAACAACTTGCTCTGTACAGTGCTCTTACAGCCTACCGGGAACATCTCTTACAAAGGCCTGTGACACGAAGTTTCTATGCAGGCCTGATCTGGCTGAAGTAGAACTTCTGCTCTGGGTGTGCTACATTGCCCTAGAGCTGAAAGGCACAATTTGCAGTCTCCTTTCCAAAGGACGAGTTGGGCCCCAAAGCATCTTGCTTCCAGCTGTTTGGCAAGCTGAGAAACAACTCGCTCTGCTCAGTGCTCTTTCAGCCACCGGGAAGAACTCTTGCAAAGGCCTGTGAAATGGAGTTTCTATGCAGCCATCAACTGGCTGAAGTAGAACTTCTGCTCTGGGTGTGCTACCTTGCCCTAGAGCTGCAAGGCACAACGTGCAGTCTCCTTTCCAAAGGGTGAGTTGGGCCCCAGAGCATCTTGCTTCCAGCTCTATGGGAAGCTAAGAAAGAACTCGCCCTGCACAGTGCTCTTACAGCCTACCGGGAACGTCTCTTACAAAGGCCTGTGAAACGCAGTTTCTTTCCAGGCCAGATCTGGCTGAAGTAGAACTTCTGCTCTGGCTGTGCTACCTTGCCCTACAGCTGCAAGGCACAACGTGCAGGTTTCTTAAAAAAGGGCGAGTTGGGCCCAAAGCATCTTGCTTCCAAATCTTTGGGAAGCTGAGAAACAACTCGCTCTGAACAGTGTTCTTACAGCCTAAGGGGAACATCTGTTACAAAGGCCTGTGAAACGCAGTTTCTCTGCAAGCCTGATCTGGCTGAAGTAGAACTTCTGCTCTGGGTGTGCTACATTGCCCTAGAGCTGCAAGGCACAATGTGCTGTCTTCTTTCCAAAGGGCGAGTTGGGCACCAAAGCATCTTCCTTCCAGCTCTTTGGCAACCTGAGAAACAACTCGCTCTGCACAGTGCTCTTACAGACTGCCGGGAACACATCTTACAAAGGCCTGTGAAACACAGTTTCTTTGCAGGCCTGATCTGGATGAAGTAGAACTTCAGCTCTGGGTGTGCTACATTGCTCTAGAGGTGCAAGGCACAATGTGCTGTCTTCTTTCCAAATGGCGAGTTGGGCCCCAAAGCATCTTGATTCCAGCTCTTTGGCAAGCTGAGAAACAACTCGCTCTGCACAGTGCTCTTACAGCCTACCGGGATCATCTCTTACAAAGGCCTGTGAAACGCAGCTTCTATGCAGGCCTTATCTTGCTGAAGCAGAACTTCTGTTCTGGGTGTGCTACATTGCCCTAGAGGTGAAAGGCACAACGTGCAGTCTCCTTTCCAAAGGGCGAGTTGGGCCCCAAAGCATCTCGCTTCCAGCTCTTTGGGAGCTGAGAAACAACTCGCTCTGCACAGTGCTCTTACAGCCTACCGGGAACATCTCTTACAAAGGCCTGTGAAACGCAGTTTCTTTGCAGGTCTGATCTGGCTGAAGTAGAACTTCTGCTCTGGTTGTGCTACATTGCCCTAGAGCTGCAAGGAACAATGTGCAGTCTTCTTTCCAAAGGGCGATTTGGGCCCCAAAACATCTTGCTTCCAGCTCTTTGGGAAGCTGAGAAACAACTCGCTCTGCACAGTGCTCGTACAGCCTACCGGGAACATCTCTTACAAAGGCCTGTGAAACGCAGTTTCTATGCAGGCATGATCTGGCTGAAGTAGAACTTCTGCTCTGGGTGTGCTACATTCCCCTAGAGCTGCAAGGCACAACGTGCAGTCCTCTTTCCAAATGGCGAGTTGGGACCCAAATCATCTTGCTTCCAGCTCTTTGGGAAGCTGAGAAACAACTCGCTCTGCACAGTGCTCTTACAGCCTACCGGGATCATCTCTTACAAAGGCCTGTGAAACGCAGCTTCTATGCAGGCCTTATCTGGCTGAAGTAGAACTTCTGCTCTTGGTGTGCTACATTGCCCTAGAGCTGCAAGGCACAACGTGCAGTCTCCTTGCAAAGGGCGAGGTGTGCCCCAAAGAATTTTGCTTCCAGCTCTTTGTGAAGCTGAGAAACGACTCGGTCTGCACAGTGCTCTTACAGCCTACCAGGAACATCTCTTACAAAGGCCTGTGAAACGCAGGTCATATGCAGGCCTGATCTGGCTGAAGTAGAACTTCTGCTCTGGTTGTGCTACATTCCCCTAGAGCTGCAAGGCACAATGTGCAGTCTCCTTTCTAAAGGGTGATTTGGTCCCCAAATCATCTTGCTTCCAGCTCTTTGGGAAGCTACGAAACAACTCGCTCTGCACAGTGCTCTTACAGCCTACCGGGAACATCTCTTACAAAGGGCTGTGAAACGCAGTTTCTTTGCAGGCCTGATCTGGGTGAAGTAGAACTTCTGCTCTGGGTGTGCTACATTGCCCTAGAGCTGAAAGGCACAATGCGTAGTCTCCTTTCCAAAGGGCGAGTTGGGCCTCACAGCATCTTGCTTCCAGCTATTTGAGAAGCTGAGAAACAACTCGCTCTGCACAGTGCTCTTACAGCCTACCGGGAACATCTCTTACAAAGGCCTGTGAAACGCAGTTTCTTTGCAGGCCTGATCTGGCTGAAGTAGAACTTCTGCTCTGGGTGTTCTACATTGCCTTAGAGCTGAAAGCCACAACGTGCAGGTTTCTTAAAAAAGGGCGAGTTGGGCTCCAAAGCATCTTGCTTCCAGCTCTTTGGCAAGCTGAGAAACAACTCGCTCTGCACAGTGCTCTTACAGCCTACCCGGAACACCTCTTACAAAGGCCTGTGAAACGCAGTTTCTTTGCAGGCCTGATCTGGCTGAAGTAGAACTTCTGCTCTGGGTGTGCTACACTGCCCTAAAGCTGAAAGGCACAAGGTGCAGTCTCCTTTCCAAAGGGCGATTTGGGCCCCAAAGCATCTTGCTTCCAGCTCTTTCGGAAGCTGAGAAACAACACGCTCTACACAGTGCTCTTACAGCCTACCGGGAACGTCTCTTACAAAGGCCTGTGAAACGCAGTTTCCTTCCATTCCAGATCTGGCTGAAGTAGAACTTCTGCTCTGGCTGTGCTACATTGCCCTACAGCTGCAAGGCACAACGTGCAGGTTTCTTAAAAAAGGGCGAGTTGGGCCCAAAGCATCTTGCTTCCAAATCTTTGGGAAGCTGAGAAACAACTCGCTCTGAACAGTGTTCTTACAGCCTAAGGGGAACATCTGTTACAAAGGCCTGTGAAACGCAGTTTCTTTGCAAGCCTGATCTGGCTGACGTAGAACTTCTGCTCTGGGTGTGCTACATTGCCCTAGAGCTGCAAGGCACAATGTGCTGTCTTCTTTCCAAAGGGCGAGTTGGGCACCAAGCATCTTGCTTCCAGCTCTTTGGCAACCTGAGAAACAACTCGCTCTGCACAGTGCTTTTACAGACTACCCGGAACACTCCTTACAAAGGCCTATGAAACACAGTTTCTTTGCAGGCCTGATCTGGATGAAGTAAAACTTCTGCTCTGGGTGTGCTACATTGCCCTAGAGCTGAAAGGCACAATGCGCAGTCTCCTTCCCAAAGGGCCAGTTAGGCCACAAAGCATCTTGCTTCCAGCTCTTTGGGAAGCTGAGAAACAACTTGCTCTGCACAGTGCTCATACAGCCTACTGGGAACATCTCTTGCAAAGGCCTGTGAAACGCAGTTTATATGCAGGCCTTATCTGGCTGAAGTAGAACCTCTGCTCTGGGTGTGCTACATTGCCCTAGAGCTGAAAGGCACAACGTGCAGTCTCCTTTCCAAAGGACGAGTTGGGCCCTAAAGCATCTTGCTTCCAGCTCTTCGCGAAGCTAAGAAACAACTCGCTCTGCACTGTGCTCTTACAGCCTACCGGGAACATCTCTTACAAAGGCCTGTGAAACGCAGTTTCTTTGCAGGCCTGATGTGGCTGAAGTAGAACTTCTGCTCTGGGTGTGCTACATTGCCCTAGAGCTGCAAGGAACAATGTGCTGTTTTCTTTCCAAAGGGCGATTTGGGCCGCAAAGCATCTGGCTTCCAGCTCTTTGGGAAGCTGAGAAACAGCTCGCTCAGCACAGTGCTCGTACAGCCTACCGGGAACATCTCTTACAAAGGCCTGTGAAACACAGTTTCTTTGCAGGCCTGATGTGGCTGAAGTAGAACTTCTGCTCTGGGTGTGCTACATTGCCGTAGAGCTGAAAGGCCCAACGTGCAGGTTTCTTAACAAAGGGCGATTTGGACTCCAAAGCATCTTGCTTCCAGCTCTTTGGCAAGCTGAGAAACAACTCGCTTTGCACAGTGCTCTTACAGCCTACCGGGAACAGCTCTTACAAAGGCCTGTGAAACGCAGTTTCTTTGCAGGCCTGATCTGGCTGAAGTAGATCTTCTGCTCTGGGTGTGCTACATTGCCCTAGAGCTGCATGGCACGAAGAGCAGTCTCCTTTCCAAAGGGCGAGTTGGGCCCCAAAGCATCTTGCTTCCAGCTATTTGCGAAGCTAAGAAACAACTCGCTCTGCACAGTGCTCTTACAGCCTACCGGGAACACCTCTTACAAAGGCCTGTGAAACACAGTTTCTTGGCAGGCATCATCTGGCTGAAGTAGAACTTCTGCTGTGGGTGTGCTACATTGCCCTAGACCTGAAAGTCACAACGTGCAGGCTTCTTAACAAACTGCGAGTTTGGCCCCAAAGCATCTTGCTTCCAGCTCTTTGGGAGGCTAAGAAAAAACACGCTCTGCACAGTACTCTTACAGCCTACCGGCAATATCTGTTACAAGGGCCTTTTAAACGCAGTTTCTTTCCAGGCCTGATCTGCCTGAGGTAGAACATCTGCTCTGGGTGTGATAGCTTGCCTTAGAGCTGCAAGGCACAACGTGCAGACTCCTTTCCAAAGGGCGAGTAGGGCGCGAAGCATCTTGCTTCCAGCTCTTTGGGAAGCTGAGAAACAACTCGCTCTGCACAGTGCTCTTATAGCCTACCGGGAACATCTCTTACAAAGGCCTGTGAAACGCAGTTTCTTTGCAGGCCTGGTCTGAGTGAAGTAGAACTTCTGCTCTGGGTGTGCTACATTGCCCTAGATCTGAAAGACACAACGTGCAGGTTTCTTAACAAAGGGCGAGTAGGGCCACAAAGCATCTTGCTTCCAGCTCTTTGGTAAGCTGAGAAACAACTCGCTCTGAACAGTGCTCTTACAGTCTACCAGGAACACCTCTTACAAAGGCCTTTTAAACGCAGTTTCTTTGCAGGCCTGATCTGGCTGAAGTAGAACTTCTGCTCTGGGTGTGCTACATTGCCCTAGAGCAGCAAGGCACAACGTTCAGTTTTCTTAACAAAGGGTGAGACGGCCCCCAAAGCATCTTGATTCCAGCTCTTTGGGAAGCTGAGAAACAACTCGCTCTGCACAGTGCTCATACAGCCTACCGGGAGCATCTCTTGCAGAGGCCTCTGAAAAGCAGTGTCTTTGCAGGCCTGATCCGGCTGAAGTAGAACTTCAGCTCTGGTTGTGCTACATTGCCCTAGACCTGCAAGGCACAACATGCATTTTCCTTTCCAAACTGCGAATTGGGCCCCAAATCATCTTGCTTCCAGCTCTTTGACAAGCTGAGAAACAACTCGCTCTGCACAGTGCTCTTACAGACTACCGGGAACACCTCTTACAAAGGCCTGTGAAACACAGTTTCTTGGCAGGCCTGATCTGTCTGAAGTAGAACTTCTGCTCTGGGTGTGCTACATTGCCCTAGAGCTGCAAGATACAACGTGCTGTCTCTTTTCCAAAGGGCGAGTTGGGCCCGAAGCGTCTTGCTTCCAGCTCTTTGGGAAGCTGAGAAACAACTCGATCTGCACAGTGCTCTTACAGCCTACCGGGAACATCTCTTACAAAGGCCTGTGAAATGCAGTTTCTATGCAGGCCTGATCTGGCTGATGTAGAACTTCTGCTCTGGGTGTGCAACATTGCCCTAGAGCTGCAAGGCACAAAGTACAGTCACCTTTCCAAAGGGCGAGTAGGGCCCCAAAGCATCTTGCTTCCAGCTCTTTGGGACCTGAGAAACAACTTGCTCTGCACAGTGCTCTTAGAGCCTACCGGGAACACCTCTTACAAAGGCCTGTGAAACGCCGTTCCTTTCCAGGCCTTATCTCTCTGAAGTAGAACTTCTGCTGTGGGTGTGCTACCTTGCCCTACAGCTGCAAGGCACAACGTGCAGGTTTCTTAAAAAAGGGCGAGTTGGGCCCCAAAGCATCTTGCTTCCAGCTCTTTGGGAAGCTGAGAAACAACTCGCTCTGCACAGTTGTCTTACAGCCTACTGGGAACATCTCCTACAAAGGCCTGTGAAACGCAGTTTCTTTGCAGGCCTGATCTGGCTGAAGTAGAACTTATGCTCTGGGTGTGCTACATTGCCGTAGAGCTGAAAGGCACAACCTACAGTCTCCTTTCCAAAGGACAAGTTGGGCCCCAAAGCATCTTGCTTCCAGCTCTTTGGCAAGCTGAGAAACAACTCGCTCTGCACAGGGCTCTTACAGACTACAGGGAGCATCCATTACAAAGGCCTCTGAAACGCAGTTTCAATGCAGGCCTTATCTGGGTGAAGTAGATCTTCTGCACTGGGTGTGCTACATTGCCCTAGAGCTGAAAGGCACAACGTGCAGGTTTCTTAAAGAAGGGTGAGTTGGGCCCCACAGCATCTTGCTTCCAGCTCTTTGGGAAGCTGAGAAACAACTCGCTCTGCACAGTCCTCTTACAGTCTACCAGGAACACCTCTTACAAAGGCCTTTTAAATGCAGTTTCTTTGCAGGCCAGATCTGGCTGAAGTAGAACTTCTGCTCTGTGTGTGCTACCTTGCCCTACAGCTGCAAGGCACAACATGCAGGTTTCTCAAAAAAGGGCGTGTTGGGCCCCAAAGCATCTTGCTTCCAACTCTTTGGGAAGCTGAGAAACAACTCGCTCTGCACAGTGCTCTTACAGCCTACCGGGAACATCTCTTCCAAAGGCCTGTGAAACGCAGTTTCTTTGCAGGCCTGATCTGGCTGAAGTAGAACTTCTGCTCTGGGTGTGCTACATTGCCCTAGAGCTGCAAGGCACAATGTGCTGTCTCCTTTCCAAAGGGCGATTTGGGCACCAAAGCATCTTGCTTCCAGCTCTTTGGGAAGCTAATAAACAACTCGCTCTGCACAGTGCTCTTACAGCCTACTGGGAACATCTCTTACAAAGGCCTGTGAAACGCAGTTTCCTTCCAGGCCTGCTCTGGCTGACGTAGAACTTCAGCTCTGGTTGTGCTACATTGCCCTAGACCTGCAAGGCACAACGTGCAGTCTCCTTTCCAAACGGCGAGTTGGGCCCCAAATCATCTTGCTTCCAGCTCTTTGACAAGCTGAGAAACAACTCACTCTGCACACTGCTCTTACAGACTACCGGGAACACCTCTTACAAAGGCCTGTGAAACACAGTTTCTTGGCAGGCCTGATCTGTCTGAAGTAGAACTTCTGCTCTGGGTGTGCTACGTTCTCCTAGACCTGAAAGGCACAACGTGCAGGCTTCTTAACAAAGAGCGAGTTTGGCCCCAAAGCATCTTGCTTCCAGCTCTTTGGGAGGCCTAGAAACAACACGCTCTGCACAGTGCTCTTACAGCCTACCGGGAACATCTCTTACAAAGGCCTTTTAAACGCAGTTTCTTTCCAGGTCTGATCTGGCTGAGGTAGAACTTCTGCTCTGAGTGTGCTACCTTGCCCTAGAGCTGCTATTCACAACGGTCAGGTTTCCTAAAAAAGGGCGAGTTGGGCCCCAAAGCATCCTGCTTCCAACTCTTTGATAAGCTGAGAAACAACTCGCAATGCACAGTGCTCTTACAGCCTACCGGGAAAATGACTCACAAAGGCCTGTGAAACGCAGTTTTTTTGCAGGCCTTATCTGGCTGAAGTAGAACTTCTGCTCTGGGTGTGCTACATTGCCCTAGATCTGCAAGATACAACGTGCAGTCTCTTTTCCAAAGGGCGAGTTGGGGCCGAAGCGTCTTGCTTCCAGCTCTTTGGGAAGCTGAGAAACCACTCGCTCTGCACAGTGCTCTTACAGCCTACCGGAAACATCTCTTACAAAGGCCTGTGAAATGCAGTTTCTATGCAGGCCTGATCTGGCTGAAGTAGAACTTCTGCTCTGGGTGTGGAACATTGCCCTAGAGCTGCAAGGCACAAAGTGCAGTCACCTTTCCAAAGGGCGAGTAGGGCCCCAAAGGATCTTGCTTCCAGCTCTTTGCGAAGCGAAGATTCAACTCGCTCTGCACAGTGCTCTTGCAGCCTACCGGGAACACCTCTTACAAAGGCCTGTGAAACGCAGTTTCTTTGCCGGCCTGATCTGGCTGAAGTACAACTTCTGCTCTGGGTGTGCTACCTTGCCCTAGAGCTGAAAGGCACAACATGCAGTTTTATTAAAAAAGGGCGAGTTGGGCCCCAAAGCATCTTGCTTCCAGCTCTTTGGGAAACTGAGAAACAACTCTCTCTGCACAGTTGTCTTACAGCCTACCGGGAACATCCCTTACAAAGGCCTTTGAAATGCAGTTTCTTTGCAGGCCTGATCTGGCTGAAGTAGAACTTCTGCTCTGGGTGTGCTACATTGCCCTAGAGCAGCAAGGCACAACGTTCAGTTTTCTTAACAAAGGGTGAGACGGCCCCCAAAGCATCTTGATTCCAGCTCTTTGGGAAGCTGAGAAACAACTCGCTCTGCACAGTGCTCATACAGCCTACCGGGAGCATCTCTTGCAGAGGCCTCTGAAAAGCAGTGTCTTTGCAGGCCTGATCCGGCTGAAGTAGAACTTCAGCTCTGGTTGTGCTACATTGCCCTAGACCTGCAAGGCACAACATGCATTTTCCTTTCCAAACTGCGAATTGGGCCCCAAATCATCTTGCTTCCAGCTCTTTGACAAGCTGAGAAACAACTCGCTCTGCACAGTGCTCTTACAGACTACCGGGAACACCTCTTACAAAGGCCTGTGAAACACAGTTTCTTGGCAGGCCTGATCTGTCTGAAGTAGAACTTCTGCTCTGGGTGTGCTACATTGCCCTAGAGCTGCAAGATACAACGTGCTGTCTCTTTTCCAAAGGGCGAGTTGGGCCCGAAGCGTCTTGCTTCCAGCTCTTTGGGAAGCTGAGAAACAACTCGATCTGCACAGTGCTCTTACAGCCTACCGGGAACATCTCTTACAAAGGCCTGTGAAATGCAGTTTCTATGCAGGCCTGATCTGGCTGATGTAGAACTTCTGCTCTGGGTGTGCAACATTGCCCTAGAGCTGCAAGGCACAAAGTACAGTCACCTTTCCAAAGGGCGAGTAGGGCCCCAAAGCATCTTGCTTCCAGCTCTTTGGGACCTGAGAAACAACTTGCTCTGCACAGTGCTCTTAGAGCCTACCGGGAACACCTCTTACAAAGGCCTGTGAAACGCCGTTCCTTTCCAGGCCTTATCTCTCTGAAGTAGAACTTCTGCTGTGGGTGTGCTACCTTGCCCTACAGCTGCAAGGCACAACGTGCAGGTTTCTTAAAAAAGGGCGAGTTGGGCCCCAAAGCATCTTGCTTCCAGCTCTTTGGGAAGCTGAGAAACAACTCGCTCTGCACAGTTGTCTTACAGCCTACTGGGAACATCTCCTACAAAGGCCTGTGAAACGCAGTTTCTTTGCAGGCCTGATCTGGCTGAAGTAGAACTTATGCTCTGGGTGTGCTACATTGCCGTAGAGCTGAAAGGCACAACCTACAGTCTCCTTTCCAAAGGACAAGTTGGGCCCCAAAGCATCTTGCTTCCAGCTCT
Source organism: Equus przewalskii (assembly GCF_037783145.1). Lineage (NCBI taxonomy): Eukaryota > Metazoa > Chordata > Mammalia > Perissodactyla > Equidae > Equus > Equus przewalskii. Next base: position 114,584 of record NW_027228528.1, read on the forward strand.
TTGGCAAGCTGAGAAACAACTCGCTCTGCACAGGGCTCTTACAGACTACAGGGAGCATCCATTACAAAGGCCTCTGAAACGCAGTTTCAATGCAGGCCTTATCTGGGTGAAGTAGATCTTCTGCACTGGGTGTGCTACATTGCCCTAGAGCTGAAAGGCACAACGTGCAGGTTTCTTAAAGAAGGGTGAGTTGGGCCCCACAGCATCTTGCTTCCAGCTCTTTGGGAAGCTGAGAAACAACTCGCTCTGCACAGTCCTCTTACAGTCTACCAGGAACACCTCTTACAAAGGCCTTTTAAATGCAGTTTCTTTGCAGGCCAGATCTGGCTGAAGTAGAACTTCTGCTCTGTGTGTGCTACCTTGCCCTACAGCTGCAAGGCACAACATGCAGGTTTCTCAAAAAAGGGCGTGTTGGGCCCCAAAGCATCTTGCTTCCAACTCTTTGGGAAGCTGAGAAACAACTCGCTCTGCACAGTGCTCTTACAGCCTACCGGGAACATCTCTTCCAAAGGCCTGTGAAACGCAGTTTCTTTGCAGGCCTGATCTGGCTGAAGTAGAACTTCTGCTCTGGGTGTGCTACATTGCCCTAGAGCTGCAAGGCACAATGTGCTGTCTCCTTTCCAAAGGGCGATTTGGGCACCAAAGCATCTTGCTTCCAGCTCTTTGGGAAGCTAATAAACAACTCGCTCTGCACAGTGCTCTTACAGCCTACTGGGAACATCTCTTACAAAGGCCTGTGAAACGCAGTTTCCTTCCAGGCCTGCTCTGGCTGACGTAGAACTTCAGCTCTGGTTGTGCTACATTGCCCTAGACCTGCAAGGCACAACGTGCAGTCTCCTTTCCAAACGGCGAGTTGGGCCCCAAATCATCTTGCTTCCAGCTCTTTGACAAGCTGAGAAACAACTCACTCTGCACACTGCTCTTACAGACTACCGGGAACACCTCTTACAAAGGCCTGTGAAACACAGTTTCTTGGCAGGCCTGATCTGTCTGAAGTAGAACTTCTGCTCTGGGTGTGCTACGTTCTCCTAGACCTGAAAGGCACAACGTGCAGGCTTCTTAACAAAGAGCGAGTTTGGCCCCAAAGCATCTTGCTTCCAGCTCTTTGGGAGGCCTAGAAACAACACGCTCTGCACAGTGCTCTTACAGCCTACCGGGAACATCTCTTACAAAGGCCTTTTAAACGCAGTTTCTTTCCAGGTCTGATCTGGCTGAGGTAGAACTTCTGCTCTGAGTGTGCTACCTTGCCCTAGAGCTGCTATTCACAACGGTCAGGTTTCCTAAAAAAGGGCGAGTTGGGCCCCAAAGCATCCTGCTTCCAACTCTTTGATAAGCTGAGAAACAACTCGCAATGCACAGTGCTCTTACAGCCTACCGGGAAAATGACTCACAAAGGCCTGTGAAACGCAGTTTTTTTGCAGGCCTTATCTGGCTGAAGTAGAACTTCTGCTCTGGGTGTGCTACATTGCCCTAGATCTGCAAGATACAACGTGCAGTCTCTTTTCCAAAGGGCGAGTTGGGGCCGAAGCGTCTTGCTTCCAGCTCTTTGGGAAGCTGAGAAACCACTCGCTCTGCACAGTGCTCTTACAGCCTACCGGAAACATCTCTTACAAAGGCCTGTGAAATGCAGTTTCTATGCAGGCCTGATCTGGCTGAAGTAGAACTTCTGCTCTGGGTGTGGAACATTGCCCTAGAGCTGCAAGGCACAAAGTGCAGTCACCTTTCCAAAGGGCGAGTAGGGCCCCAAAGGATCTTGCTTCCAGCTCTTTGCGAAGCGAAGATTCAACTCGCTCTGCACAGTGCTCTTGCAGCCTACCGGGAACACCTCTTACAAAGGCCTGTGAAACGCAGTTTCTTTGCCGGCCTGATCTGGCTGAAGTACAACTTCTGCTCTGGGTGTGCTACCTTGCCCTAGAGCTGAAAGGCACAACATGCAGTTTTATTAAAAAAGGGCGAGTTGGGCCCCAAAGCATCTTGCTTCCAGCTCTTTGGGAAACTGAGAAACAACTCTCTCTGCACAGTTGTCTTACAGCCTACCGGGAACATCCCTTACAAAGGCCTTTGAAATGCAGTTTCTTTGCAGGCCTGATCTGGCTGAAGTAGAACTTCTGCTCTGGGTGTGCTACATTGCCCTAGATCTGAAAGGCACAACGTGCAGGTTTCTTAACAAAGGGCGTGTAGGGCCCCAAAGCATCTTGCTTCCAGCTCTTTGGGAAGCTGAGAAACAACTCGCTCTGCACAGTGCTCTTACAGCCTACCGGGAACATCTCTTACAAAGGCCTTTGAAACGCAGTTCCTATGCAGGCCTCATCTGGCTTACGTAGAACTTCTGCTCTGGCGGTGCTACATTGCCCTAGAGCTGCAAGGCACAACGTGCAGTCTCCTTGCAAAGGCCGAGTTGGGCCCCAAAGCATCTTGCTTCCAGCTCTTTGGGAAGCTGAGAAACAACTCGCTCTGCACAGTGCTCTTACAGCCTAAGGGGAACATCTGTTACAAAGGCCTGTGAAACGCAGTTTCTTTTCAGGCCTGATCTGGCTGAAGTAGAACTTCTGCTCTGGGTGTGCTACATTGCCCAAGAGCTGAAAGGCACAATGCGCTGTCTTCTTTCCAAAGGGTGATTTGGGCCCCAAAGCATCTTGCTTCCAGCTCTTTGGGAAGCTAAGAAACCACTCACTCTGCACAGTGCTCTTACAGCCTACCGGGAACCTCTCTTCCAAAGGCCTGTGAAACGCAGTTTCTTTGCAGGCTTGATCTGGCTGAAGTAGAACTTCTGCTCTGGGTGTGCTACATTGCCCTAGAGCTGAATGGCACAATGCGCAGTCTCCTTTCCAAAGGTCGAGTTGGGCCCCAAAGCAACTTGCTTCGAGCTCTTTGGTAAGCTGAGAAACAACTCGCTCTGCAAAGTGCTCTTACAGCCTACCGGGAACATCACTTACAAAGGCCTGTGAAACGCAGTTTCTATGAAGTCCTGATATGGCTGAAGTAGAACTTCTGCTCTGGGTGTGCTACATTGCCCTAGAGCTGAAAGGCACAACGTGCAGTCTCCTTTCCAAAGGACGAGTTGGACCCAGAAGCGTCTTGCTTCCGGCTCTTTGGCAAGCTGAGAAACAACTCGCTCTGCACAGTGCTCTTACTGCCTACGTGGAACAGCTCTTACAAAGGCCTGTGAAAGGCAGTTTCTATGCAGGCCTTATCTTGCTGAAGTAGAACTTCTGCTCTAGGTGTGCTACATTGCCCTAGAGCTGAAAGGCACAACGTGCAGGTTTCTTAAAAACGGGCGAGTTGGGCCCCAAAACATCTTGCTTCCAGCTCTTGGGGAAGCTGAGAAACAACTCGCTATGCACAGTGCTCTTACAGCCTACCGGGAACATCTCTTACAAAGACCTTTGAAATGCAGTTTCTATGCGCGCCTGGTCTGGTTGAAGTAGAACTTCTGCTCTGGGTGTGCTACATTGCCCTAGAGCTGCAAGGCACAACGTGCAGTCTACTTTCCAAAGGGCGAGTTGGGCCCCAAAGCATCTTGCTTCCAGCTCTTTGGGAGCTGAGAAACAACTCGCTCTGCACAGTGCTCTTACAGACTACCGGGAGCATCTCTTACAAAGGCCTGCGAAACGCAGTTTCTATGCAGGCCTTATCTGGGTGAAGTAGAACTTCTGCTCTGAGTGTGCTACATTGCCCTAGAGCTGAAAGGCACAACGTGCAGGCTTCTTAACAAAGGACGAGTTGGGCCCCAAAGCATCTTGCTTCCAGCTCTTTGGGAAGCTGAGAAACAACTCGCTCTGCACAGTGCTCTTACAGCCTACCGGGAACATCTCTTAAAAAGGCCTGTGTAATGCAGTTTCTATGCAGGCCTGATCTGGCTGAAGTAGAACCTCAGCTCTGGTTTTGCTACATTGCCCTAGACCTGAAAGTCACAACGTGCAGGCTTCTTAACAAACTGCGAGTTTGGCCCCAAAGCACCTTGCTTTCAGCTCTCTTGGAGGCTAAGAAAAAACACGCTGTGCACAGTGCTCTTACAGCCTACCGGCAACATCTGTTACAAAGGCCTTTTAAACGCAGTTTCTTTCCAGGGCTGATCTGGCTGAGGTAGAACTTCTGCTCTGGGTGTGATACCTTGCCTTAGAGCTGCAAGGCACAATGTGCAGACTCCTTTCCAAAGGGCGAGTAGGGCGTGAAGCATCTTGCTTCCAGCTCTTTGGGAAGCTGAGAAACAACTCGCTCTGCACAGTTCTCTTACAGCCTACCGCGAACATCTCCTACAGAGGCCTGTGAAACGCAGTTTCTTTGGAGGCCTTTTCTGGGTGAAGTAGAACTTCTGCTCTGGTTGTGCTACATTGCCCAAGTTCTGAAAGACACAACGTGCAGGTTTCTTAACAAAGGGCGAGTTGGGCCCCAAAGCATCTTGCTTCCAGCTCTTTGGGAAGCTAAGAAACTAATCGCTCTGCACAGTGCTCTTACAGCTTACCGGGAACATCTCTTATAAAGGCCTGTGAAACGCAGTTTCTTTCCAGACCTGATCTGGCTGAAGTAGAACTTCAGCTCTGATTTTGTAACATTGCCCTAGAGCTGCAAGGCACAACGTGCAGTCTCCTTTCCAAACGGCGAGTTGGGCCCCAAAGCATCTTGCTTCCAGCTCTTTGGGAAGCTGAGAAACAACTCGCTCTGCAGAGTGCTCTTACAGCCTAAGGAGAACATCTGTTACAAAGGCCTGTGAAACGCAGTTTCTTTTCAGGCCTGATCTGGCTGAAGTAGAACTTCTGCTCTGGGTGTGCTACATTGCCATAGAGCTGAAAGGCACAATGCGCTGTCTTCTTTCCAAAGGGTGATTTGGGCCCCAAAGCATCTTGCTCACAGCTCTTTGGGAAGCTAAGAAACAACTCGCTCTGCACAGTGCTCTTACAGCCTACCGGGAACATCTCTTACAATGGCCTGTGAAACGCAGTTTCTATGCAGTCCTGATCTGGCTGAAGTAGAACTTCTGCTCTGGGTGTGCTACATTGCCCTAGAGCTGAAAGGCACAACGTGCAGTCTCCTTTCCAAAGGACGAGTTGGACCCCAGGCATCTTGCTTCCAGCTGTTTGGCAAGCTGAGAAACAACTCGCTCTGCACAGTGCTCTTACAGCCTACCGGGAACATCTCTTACAAAGCCCTTTGAAATGCAGTTTCTATGCGGGCCTGGTCTGGCTGAAGTAGAACTTCTGCTCTGGGTGTGCTACATTGCCCTAGAGCTGCAAGTCACAACGTGCAGCCTCCTTTCCAAAGGGCGAGTTGGGCCCCATAGCATCTTGCTTCCAGCGCTTTGGCAAGCTGAGAAACAACTCGCTCTGCACAGTTATCTTACAGCCTACCGGGAACACCTCTTACAAAGGCCTTTTTAAACGCAGTTTCTTTGCAGGCCAGATCTGGCTGAAGTACAACTTCTGCACTGGGTATGCTACCTTGCCCTAGAGCTGCAAGGCACAACGTGCAGGTTTCTTAAAAATGGGCGAGTTGGGCCCCAAAGCATCTTGCTTCCAACTCTTTGGGAAGCTAAGAAACAAATCGCTCTGCACAGTGCTCTTACAGCCTACCGGGAACATCTCTTACAAAGGCCTGTGAAACGCAGTTTCTTTCCAGGCCTGATCTGGCTGAAGTAGAACCTCAGCTCTGGTTTTGCTACATTGCCCTAGAGCTGCAAGGCACAATGTGCTGTCTTCTTTCCAAAGGGCGATTTGGGCCCCAAAGCATCTTGCTTCCAGCTCTTTGGTAAGCTAAGAAACAAATCGCTCTGTACAGTGCTCTTACAGCCTACCGGGAACATCTCTTCCAAAGGCCTGTGAAACACAGTTTCTTTGCAGGCCTGATCTGGCTGATGTAGAACTTCAGCTCTGGTTTTGCTACATTGCCCTAGAGCTGCAAGGCACAATGTGCAGTCTCCGTTCCAAACGGCGAGTTGGACCAAAAATCATCTTGCTTCCAGCTCTTTGGCAAGCTGAGAAACAACTCGCTCTGCACAGAGCTCTTACAGCCTAGAGGGAACACCTCTTACAAAGGCCTGTGAAACACAGTTTCTTGGCAGGCATCATCTGGCTGAAGTTGAACTTCCGCTCTGGGTGTGCTACATTGCCCTAGACCTGAAAGTCACAACGTGCAGGCTTCTTAACAAACTGCGAGTTTGGCCCCAAAGCATCTTGCTTTCAGCACTTTGGGAGGCTAAGAAAAAACACACTCTGCACAGTGCTCTTACAGCCTACCGGCAACATCTGTTACAAAGGCCTTTTAAATGCAGTTTCTTTCCAAGGCTGATCTGGCTGAGGTAGAACTTCTGCTCTGGGTGTGATACCTTGCCTTAGAGCTGCAAGGCACAACGTGCAGACTCCTTTCCAAAGGGCGAGTTGGGCCCGAAGCATCTTGCTTCCAGCTCTTTGGGAAGCTGAGAAACAATTCGCTCTGCACAGTTCTGTTACAGCCTACCGGGAACATCTCCTACAAAGGCCTGTGAAACGCAGTTTCTTTGCAGGCCTGGTCTGGGTGAAGTAGAACTTCTGCTCTGGTTGTGCTACATTGCCCAAGATCTGAAAGACACAACTTGCAGGTTTCTTAACAAAGGGCGAGTAGGGCCCCAAAGCATCTTGCTTCCAGCTCTTTGGGAAGCTGAGAAACAACTCGCTCTGCACAGTGCTCTTACAGCCTCCCGGTAACACATCTTACAAAGGCCTGTGAAACGCAGTTTCTTTACAGGCCTTATATGGCTGAAGTAGAACTTCTGCTCTGGGTGTGCTACATTGCCCTAGAGCTGAAAGGCACAACGTGCAGGCTTCTTTCCAAAGGGCGAGTTGGGACCCACAGCATCTTGCTTCCAGCTCTTTGGGAAGCTAAGAAACAACTCGCTCTGCACAGTGCTCTTACAGCCAACCGGGAACATCTCTTACAAAGGCCTTTGAAACGCATGTCCTATGCAGGCCTGATCTGGCTGAATTAGAACTTCGGCTCTGGGTGTGCTACATTGCCCTACAGCTGCAAGACACAACGTGCAGTCTCCTTGCAAAGGGCGAGTTGGGCCCCAAATCATCTTGCTTCCAGCTCTTTGGGAAGCTGAGAAACAACTCGCTCTGCACAGTGCTCTTAAAGCCTACCGGGAACATCTCTTACAAAGGCCTGTGAAATTCAGTTTCTTTGCAGGCCTGATCTGGCTGAAGTAGAACTTCTGCTCTGGGTGTGCTACATTTCCCTAGAGATCCAAGGCACAACGTGCAGTCTCCCTTCCAAAGGGCGAGTTGGGCCCCAAAGCATCTTGCTTCCAGCTCTTTGGTAAGCTGAGAAACAACTCGCTCTGCACAGTGCTCTTACAGCCTACCGGGAACATCTCTTACAAAGGCCTGTGAAACGCAGTTTCTATGCAGTCCTGATCTGGCTGAAGTAGAACATCTGCTCTGGGTGTGCTACATTGCCCTGGAGCTGAAAGGCACAACGTGCAGTCTCCTTTCCAAAGGACGAGTTGGGCCCCAAATCATCTAGCTTCCAGCTCTTTGGCAAGCTGAGAAACAACTCGCTCTGCACGGTGCTCTTACAGCCTACGTGGAACAGCTCTTACAAAGGCCTGTGAAACGCAGTTTCTTTGCAGGTCTTATCTGGCTGAAGAAGAACTTCTGCTCTGGGTGTGCTACATTGGCCTAGAGCTGAAAGGCACAACGGGCAGTCTCCTTTCCAAAGGGCGAGTTGGGCCCCAAAGAATCTTGCTTCCACCTCTTTGGCAAGCTGAGAAACAACTCGCTCTGCACAGTGCTCTTACACCCTACCGGGAAAACCTCTTACAAAGGACTGTGAAGCACAGTTTCTTGGCAGGCCTTATCTGGCTGAAGTAGAACTTCTGCTCTGGGTGTGCTACATTGCCCTAGACCTGAAAGGCACAACGTGCAGGCTTCTTAACAAAGGGCGAGTTTGGACCCAAAGCATCTTGCCTCCAGCTCTTTGGGAGGCTAAGAAACAACTCACTCTGCACAGTGCTCTTACAGCCTAGCGGGAACATCTCTTACAAAGGTCTGTTAAACGCAGTTTCTTCCCAGGCCTGATCTGGCTGAGGTAGAACTTCTGCTCTGGGTGTGCTACATTGCCCTAGAGCTGCAAGGCACAACGTGCAGGCTTCTTAACAAAAGGCTAGTTTGGCCCCAAAGCATCATGTTTGCAGCTCTTTGGGAGGCTAAGAAACAACTCGCTCTGCACAGTGCTCTTACAGCCTACCGGGAACATCTCTTACAAAGGCCTGTGAAACGCAGTTTCTTTCCAGGCCTGATCTGGCTGAAGTAGAACTTCTTCTCTGGGTGTGCTACATTGAGCTAGAGCTGCAAGGCACAACGTGCAGGTTTCTTAACAAAGGACGAGTTTGGCCCCAAAGCATATTGATTCCAGCTCTTTGGGAAGCTGAGAAACAACTCGCTCTGCACAGTGCTCTTACAGCCTACCGGGAACATGTCTTACAAAGGCCTGTGAAACGCAGTTTCTATGCAGGCCTGATCTGTCTGAAGTAGAACTTCTGCTCTGGGTGTGCTACATTGCCCTAGAGCTGCAAGGCACAATGTGCTGTCTTCTTTCCAAAGGGCGATTTGGGCCCCAAAGCATCTTGCTTCCAGCTCACTGCGAAGCCTGTAAACAACTCGCTCTGCACAGTGCTCTTACAGCCTACCGGGAACATCTCTTCCAAAGGCCTGTGAAATGCAGTTTCTTTGCAGGCCTTATCAGGCTGAAGTAGAACTTCTGCTCTGGGTGTGCTACATTGCCTTAGAGCTGCAAGGCACAACGTGCAGTCTCCTTTCCAAAGGGCGAGTTGGGCACGTAGCATCTTGCTTCCAGCTCTTTGGGAAGCTGAGAAACAACTCGCTCTGCACAGTGCTCTTACAGCCTACCGGGAACATCTCTTACAAAGGCCTTTCAAACGCAGGTCCTATGCAGGCCTGATCTGGCTGAAGTAGAACTTCGGTTCTGGGTGTGCTACATTGCCCTAGAGCTGCAAGACACAACGTGCAGTCTCCTTGCAAAGGGCGAGTTGGGCCCCAAGCATCTTGCTTCCACCTCTTTGGGAAGCTGAGAAACAACTCGCTCTGCACAGTGCTCTTAAAGCCTACCGGGAACATCTCTTACAAATGCCTGTGAAATTCAGTTTCTTTGCAGGCCTGATCTGGCTGAAGTAGAACTTCTGCTCTGGGTGTGCTACATTTCCCTAGAGATCCAAGGCACAACGTGCAGTCTCCTTTCCAAAGGGCGAGTTGGGCCCCAAAGCATCTTGCTTCCAGCTCTTTGGTAAGCTGAGAAACAACTCGCTCTCCACAGTGCTCTTACAGCCTACCGGGAACATCTCTTACAAAGGCCTGTGAAACGCAGTTTCTATTCAGTCCTGATCTTGCTGAAGTAGAACATCTGCTCTGGGTGTGCTACATTGCCCTAGAGATGAAAGGCACAACGTGCAGTCTCCTTTCCAAAGGACGAGTTGGGCCCCAAATCATCTAGCTTCCAGCTCTTTGGCAAGCTGAGAAACAACTCGCTCTGCACGGTGCTCTTACAGCCTACGTGGAACAGCTCTTACAAAGGCCTGTGAAACGCAGTTTCTTTGCAGGTCTTATCTGTCTGAAGTAGAACTTCTGCTCTGGGTGTGCTACATTGCCCTAGAGCTGAAAGGCACAACGGGCAGTCTGCTTTCCAAAGGGCGAGTTGGGCCCCAAAGCATCTTGCTTCCAGCTCTTTGGGAAGCTGAGAATCAACTCGCTCTGCACAGTGCTCTTACAGCCTACCGGGAACATCTCTTACAAAGGCCTTTGAAACGCAGGTCCTATGCAGGCCTGATCTGGCTGAAGTAGAACTTCGGTTCTGGTTGTGCTACATTGCCCTAGAGCTGCAAGCACAACGTGCAGTCTCCTTGCAAAGGGCGAGTTGGGCCCCAAAGCATCTTGCTTCCACCTCTTTGGCAAGCTGAGGAACAACTCGCTCTGCACAGTGCTCTTAAAGCCTACCGGGAACATCTCTTACAAAGGCCTGTGAAATTCAGTTTCTTTGCAGGCCTGATCTGGCTGAAGTGGAACTTCTGCTCTGGGTGTGCTACATTGCCCTAGAACTGAAAGGCACAACGTGCAGGCTTCTTAACAAAGGGCGAGTTTGGACCCAAAGCATCTTGCCTCCAGCTCTTTGGGAGGCTAAGAAACAACTCGCTCTGCACAGTGCTCTTACAGCCTAGCGGGAACATCTCTTACAAAGGCCTGTGAAACGCAGTTTCTATGCAGTCCTGATCTGGCTGAAGTAGAACATCTGCTCTGGGTGTGCTACATTGCCCTGGAGCTGAAAGGCACAACATGCAGTCTCCTTTCCAAAGGACGAGTTGGGCCCCAAATCATCTAGCTTCCAGCTCTTTGGCAAGCTGAGAAACAACTCGCTCTGCACGGTGCTCTTACAGCCTACGTGGAACAGCTCTTTCAAAGGCCTGTGAAACGCACTTTCTTTGCAGGTCTTATCTGGCTGAAGTAGAACTTCTGCTCTGGGTGTGCTACATTGCCCTAGAGCTGAAAGGCACAACGGGCAGTCTCCTTTCCAAAGGGCGAGTTGGGCCCCAAAGCATCTTGCTTCCACCTCTTTGGCAAGCTGAGAAACAACTCGCTCTGCACGGTGCTCTTACAGCCTATCGGGAAAACCTCTTACAAAGGCCTGTGAAACACAGTTTCTTGGCAGGACTGATCTGGCTGAAGTAGAACTTCTGCTCTGGGTGTGCTACATTGCCCTAGAGCTGAAAGGCACAACGTGCAGGCTTCTGTCCAAAGGGAGAGTTGGGCCCCACAGCATCTTGCTTCCAGCTCTTTGGGAAGCTAATAAACAACTCGCTCTGCACAGTGCATTTACAGACTACCGGGAACATCTCTTACAAAGGCCTGTGAAATGCAGTTTCTATGCAGTCCTGATCTGGCTGAAGTAGAACTTCTGCTCTGGGTGTGCTACATTGCCCTAGAGCTGCAAGGCACAATGTGCTGTCTTCTTTCCAAAGGGCGATTTGGGCCCCAAAGCCTCTTGCTTCCAGCTCTTTGGGAAGCTAAGAAACAACTAGCTCTGCACAGTGCTCTTACAGCCTACCGGGAACATCTCTTCCAAAGGCCTGTGAAACGCAGTTTCTTTGCAGGCCTGATCTGGCTGAAGTAGAACTTCTGCTCTGGGTGTGCTACATTGCCCTAGAGCTGAAAGGCACAACGTGCAGGCTTCTTTCCAAAGGGCGAGTTGGGCCCCAAAGCATCTTGCTTCCAGCTCACTGCGAAGCCTGTAAACAACTCGCTCTGCACAGTGCTCTTACAGCCTACCGGGAACATCTCTTCCAAAGGCCTGTGAAATGCAGTTTCTTTGCAGGCCTTATCAGGCTGAAGTAGAACTTCTGCTCTGGGTGTGCTACATTGAGCTAGAGCTGCAAGGCACAACGTGCAGGTTTCTTAACAAAGGACGAGTTTGGCCCCAAAGCATATTGATTCCAGCTCTTTGGGAAGCTGAGAAACAACTCGCTCTGCACAGTGCTCTTACAGCCTACCGGGAACATCTCTTACAAAGGCCTGTGAAACGCAGGTCCTATGCAGGCCTGATCTGGCTGAAGTAGAACTTCGGTTCTGGGTGTGCTACATTGCCCTAGAGCTGCAAGACACAACGTGCAGTCTCCTTGCAAAGGGCGAGTTGGGTCCCAAGCATCTTGCTTCCACCTCTTTGGGAAGCTGAGAAACAACTCGCTCTGCACAGTGCTCTTAAAGCCTACCGGGAACATCTCTTACAAATGCCTGTGAAATTCAGTTTCTTTGCAGGCCTGATCTGGCTGAAGTAGAACTTCTGCTCTGGGTGTGCTACATTTCCCTAGAGATCCAAGGCACAACGTGCAGTCTCCTTTCCAAAGGGCGAGTTGGGCCCCAAAGCATCTTGCTTCCAGCTCTTTGGTAAGCTGAGAAACAACTCGCTCTGCACAGTGCTCTTACAGCCTACCGGGAACATCTCTTACAAAGGCCTGTGAAACGCAGTTTCTATTCAGTCCTGATCTTGCTGAAGTAGAACATCTGCTCTGGGTGTGCTACATTGCCCTAGAGCTGAAAGGCACAACGTGCAGTCTAATTTCCAAAGGACGAGTTGGGCCCCAAATCATCTAGCTTCCAGCTCTTTGGCAAGCTGAGAAACAACTCGCTCTGCACGGTGCTCTTACAGCCTACGTGGAACAGCTCTTACAAAGGCCTGTGAAACGCAGTTTCTTTGCAGGTCTTATCTGTCTGAAGTAGAACTTCTGCTCTGGGTGTGCTACATTGCCCTAGAGCTGAAAGGCACAACGGGCAGTCTGCTTTCCAAAGGGCGAGTTGGGCCCCAAAGCATCTTGCTTCCAGCTCTTTGGGAAGCTGAGAATCAACTCGCTCTGCACAGTGCTCTTACAGCCTACCGGGAACATCTCTTACAAAGGCCTTTGAAACGCAGGTCCTATGCAGGCCTGATCTGGCTGAAGTAGAACTTCGGTTCTGGTTGTGCTACATTGCCCTAGAGCTGCAAGCACAACGTGCAGTCTCCTTGCAAAGGGCGAGTTGGGCCCCAAAGCATCTTGCTTCCACCTCTTTGGCAAGCTGAGAAACAACTCGCTCTGCACAGTGCTCTTAAAGCCTACCGGGAACATCTCTTACAAAGGCCTGTGAAATTCAGTTTCTTTGCAGGCCTGATCTGGCTGAAGTGGAACTTCTGCTCTGGGTGTGCTACATTGCCCTAGAACTGAAAGGCACAACGTGCAGGCTTCTTAACAAAAGGCGAGTTTGGACCCAAAGCATCTTGCCTCCAGCTCTTTGGGAGGCTAAGAAACAACTCGCTCTGCACAGTGCTCTTACAGCCTAGCGGGAACATCTCTTACAAAGTCCTGTGAAACGCAGTTTCTATGCAGTCCTGATCTGGCTGAAGTAGAACATCTGCTCTGGGTGTGCTACATTGCCCTGGAGCTGAAAGGCACAACGTGCAGTCTCCTTTCCAAAGGACGAGTTGGGCCCCAAATCATCTAGCTTCCAGCTCTTTGGCAAGCTGAGAAACAACTCGCTCTGCACGGTGCTCTTACAGCCTACGTGGAACAGCTCTTTCAAAGGCCTGTGAAACGCACTTTCTTTGCAGGTCTTATCTGGCTGAAGTAGAACTTCTGCTCTGGGTGTGCTACATTGCCCTAGAGCTGAAAGGCACAACGGGCAGTCTCCTTTCCAAAGGGCGAGTTGGGCCCCAAAGCATCTTGCTTCCACCTCTTTGGCAAGCTGAGAAACAACTCGCTCTGCACGGTGCTCTTACAGCCTATCGGGAAAACCTCTTACAAAGGCCTGTGAAACACAGTTTCTTGGCAGGACTGATCTGGCTGAAGTAGAACTTCTGGTCTGGGTGTGCTACATTGCCCTAGAGCTGAAAGGCACAACGTGCAGGCTTCTGTCCAAAGGGAGAGTTGGGCCCCACAGCATCTTGCTTCCAGCTCTTTGGGAAGCTAATAAACAACTCGCTCTGCACAGTGCATTTACAGACTACCGGGAACATCTCTTACAAAGGCCTGTGAAATGCAGTTTCTATGCAGGCCTGATCTGGCTGAAGTAGAACTTCTGCTCTGGGTGTGCTACATTGCCCTAGAGGTGCAAGGCACAAAGTGCAGTGTCCTTTCCAAAGGGCGAGTTGGGCACGAAGCATCTTGCTTCCAGCTCTTTGGGAAGCTGAGAAACAACTCGCTCTGCACAGTGCTCTTACAGCCTCCCGGTAACACATCTTACAAAGGCCTGTGAAACGCAGTTTCTTTACAGGCCTTATATGGCTGAAGTAGAACTTCTGCTCTGGGTGTGCTACATTGCCCTAGAGCTGAAAGGCACAACGTGCAGGCTTCTTTCCAAAGGGCGAGTTGGGACCCACAGCATCTTGCTTCCAGCTCTTTGGGAAGCTAAGAAACAACTCGCTCTGCACAGTGCTCTTACAGCCAACCGGGAACATCTCTTACAAAGGCCTTTGAAACGCAGGTCCTATGCAGGCCTGATCTGGCTGAATTAGAACTTCGGCTCTGGGTGTGCTACATTGCCCTACAGCTGCAAGACACAACGTGCAGTCTCCTTGCAAAGGGCGAGTTGGGCCCCAAATCATCTTGCTTCCAGCTCTTTGGGAAGCTGAGAAACAACTCGCTCTGCACAGTGCTCTTAAAGCCTACCGGGAACATCTCTTACAAAGGCCTGTGAAACGCAGTTTCTATGCAGTCCTGATCTGGCTGAAGTAGAACATCTGCTCTGGGTGTGCTACATTGCCCTGGAGCTGAAAGGCACAACGTGCAGTCTCCTTTCCAAAGGACGAGTTGGGCCCCAAATCATCTAGCTTCCAGCTCTTTGGCAAGCTGAGAAACAACTCGCTCTGCACGGTGCTCTTACAGCCTACGTGGAACATCTCTTACAAAGGCCTGTGAAACGCAGTTTCTTTGCAGGTCTTATCTGGCTGAAGAAGAACTTCTGCTCTGGGTGTGCTACATTGGCCTAGAGCTGAAAGGCACAACGGGCAGTCTCCTTTCCAAAGGGCGAGTTGGGCCCCAAAGAATCTTGCTTCCACCTCTTTGGCAAGCTGAGAAACAACTCGCTCTGCACAGTGCTCTTACACCCTACCGGGAAAACCTCTTACAAAGGCCTGTGAAGCACAGTTTCTTGGCAGGCCTGATCTGGCTGAAGTAGAACTTCTGCTCTGGGTGTGCTACATTGCCCTAGGCCTGAAAGGCACAACGTGCAGGCTTCTTAACAAAGGGCGAGTTTGGACCCAAAGCATCTTGCCTCCAGCTCTTTGGGAGGCTAAGAAACAACTCACTCTGCACAGTGCTCTTACAGCCTAGCGGGAACATCTCTTACAAAGGTCTGTTAAACGCAGTTTCTTCCCAGGCCTGATCTGGCTGAGGTAGAACTTCTGCTCTGGGTGTGCTACATTGCCCTAGAGCTGCAAGGCACAACGTGCAGGCTTCTTAACAAAAGGCTAGTTTGGCCCAAAAGCATCATGTTTGCAGCTCTTTGGGAGGCTAAGAAACAACTCGCTCTGCACAGTGCTCTTACAGCCTAGCGGGAACATCTCTTACAAAGGCCTGTGAAACGCAGTTTCTTCCCAGGCCTGATCTGGCTGAGGTAGAACTTCTGCTCTGGGTGTGCTACATTGCCCTAGAGCTGCAAGGCACAACGTGCAGGCTTCTTAACAAAAGGCTAGTTTGGCCCCAAAGCATCATGTTTGCAGCTCTTTGGGAGGCTAAGAAACAACTCGCTCTGCACAGTGCTCTTACAGCCTACCGGGAACATCTCTTACAAAGGCCTGTGAAACGCAGGTCCTATGCAGGCCTGATCTGGCTGAAGTAGAACTTCTTCTCTGGGTGTGCTACATTGAGCTAGAGCTGCAAGGCACAACGTGCAGGTTTCTTAACAAAGGACGAGTTTGGCCCCAAAGCATATTGATTCCAGCTCTTTGGGAAGCTGAGAAACAACTCGCTCTGCACAGTGCTCTTACAGCCTACCGGGAACATGTCTTACAAAGGCCTGTGAAACGCAGTTTCTATGCAGGCCTGATCTGGCTGAAGTAGAACTTCTGCTCTGGGTGTGCTACATTGCCCTAGAGCTGCAAGGCACAATGTGCTGTCTTCTTTCCAAAGGGCGATTTGGGCCCCAAAGCCTCTTGCTTCCAGCTCTTTGGGAAGCTAAGAAACAACTAGCTCTGCACAGTGCTCTTACAGCCTACCGGGAACATCTCTTCCAAAGGCCTGTGAAACGCAGTTTCTTTGCAGGCCTGATCTGGCTGAAGTAGAATTTCTGCTCTGGGTGTGCTACATTGCCCTAGAGCTGAAAGGCACAACGTGCAGGCTTCTTTCCAAAGGGCGAGTTGGGCCCCAAAGCCTCTTGCTTCCAGCTCACTGCGAAGCCTGTAAACAACTCGCTCTGCACAGTGCTCTTACAGCCTACCGGGAACATCTCTTCCAAAGGCCTGTGAAATGCAGTTTCTTTGCAGGCCTTATCAGGCTGAAGTAGAACTTCTGCTCTGGGTGTGCTACATTGCCTTAGAGCTGCAAGGCACAACGTGCAGTCTCCTTTCCAAAGGGCGAGTTGGGCACGAAGCATCTTGCTTCCAGCTCTTTGGGAAGCTGAGAAACAACTCGCTCTGCACAGTGCTCTTACAGCCTACCGGGAACATCTCTTACAAAGGCCTTTCAAACGCAGGTCCTATGCAGGCCTGATCTGGCTGAAGTAGAACTTCGGTTCTGGGTGTGCTACATTGCCCTAGAGCTGCAAGACACAACGTGCAGTCTCCTTGCAAAGGGCGAATTGGGCCCCAAAGCATCTTGCTTCCACCTCTTTGGGAAGCTGAGAAACAACTCGCTCTGCACAGTGCTCTTAAAGCCTACCGGGAACAACTCTTACAAATGCCTGTGAAATTCAGTTTCTGTGCAGGCCTGATCTGGCTGAAGTAGAACTTCTGCTCTGGGTGTGCTACATTTCCCTAGAGATCCAAGGCACAACGTGCAGTCTGCTTTCCAAAGGGCGAGTTGGGCCCCAAAGCATCTTGCTTCCAGCTCTTTGGTAAGCTGAGAAACAACTCGCTCTGCACAGTGCTCTTACAGCCTACCGGGAACATCTCTTACAAAGGCCTGTGAAACGCAGTTTCTATGCAGTCCTGATCTTGCTGAAGTAGAACATCTGCTCTGGGTGTGCTACATTGCCCTAGAGCTGAAAGGCACAACGTGCAGTCTCCTTTCCAAAGGACGAGTTGGGCCCCAAATCATCTAGCTTCCAGCTCTTTGGGAAGCTGAGAAACAACTCGCTCTGCACGGTGCTCTTACAGCCTACGTGGAACAGCTCTTACAAAGGCCTGTGAAACGCAGTTTCTTTGCAGGTCTTATCTGGCTGAAGAAGAACTTCTGCTCTGGGTGTGCTACATTGGCCTAGAGCTGAAAGGCACAACGGGCAGTCTCCTTTCCAAAGGGCGAGTTGGGCCCCAAAGAATCTTGCTTCCACCTCTTTGGCAAGCTGAGAAACAACTCGCTCTGCACAGTGCTCTTACACCCTACCGGGAAAACCTCTTACAAAGGCCTGTGAAGCACAGTTTCTTGGCAGGCCTGATCTGGCTGAAGTAGAACTTCTGCTCTGGGTGTGCTACATTGCCCTAGGCCTGAAAGGCACAACGTGCAGGCTTCTTAACAAAGGGCGAGTTTGGACCCAAAGCATCTTGCCTCCAGCTCTTTGGGAGGCTAAGAAACAACTCACTCTGCACAGTGCTCTTACAGCCTAGCGGGAACATCTCTTACAAAGGTCTGTTAAACGCAGTTTCTTCCCAGGCCTGATCTGGCTGAGGTAGAACTTCTGCTCTGGGTGTGCTACATTGCCCTAGAGCTGCAAGGCACAACGTGCAGGCTTCTTAACAAAAGGCTAGTTTGGCCCCAAAGCATCATGTTTGCAGCTCTTTGGGAGGCTAAGAAACAACTCGCTCTGCACAGTGCTCTTACAGCCTACCGGGAACATCTCTTACAAAGGCCTGTGAAACGCAGGTCCTATGCAGGCCTGATCTGGCTGAAGTAGAACTTCTTCTCTGGGTGTGCTACATTGAGCTAGAGCTGCAAGGCACAACGTGCAGGTTTCTTAACAAAGGACGAGTTTGGCCCCAAAGCATATTGATTCCAGCTCTTTGGGAAGCTGAGAAACAACTCGCTCTGCACAGTGCTCTTACAGCCTACCGGGAACATGTCTTACAAAGGCCTGTGAAACGCAGTTTCTATGCAGGCCTGATCTGGCTGAAGTAGAACTTCTGCTCTGGGTGTGCTACATTGCCCTAGAGCTGCAAGGCACAATGTGCTGTCTTCTTTCCAAAGGGCGATTTGGGCCCCAAAGCCTCTTGCTTCCAGCTCTTTGGGAAGCTAAGAAACAACTAGCTCTGCAGAGTGCTCTTACAGCCTACCGGGAACATCTCTTCCAAAGGCCTGTGAAACGCAGTTTCTTTGCAGGCCTGATCTGGCTGAAGTAGAATTTCTGCTCTGGGTGTGCTACATTGCCCTAGAGCTGAAAGGCACAACGTGCAGGCTTCTTTCCAAAGGGCGAGTTGGGCCCCAAAGCCTCTTGCTTCCAGCTCACTGCGAAGCCTGTAAACAACTCGCTCTGCACAGTGCTCTTACAGCCTACCGGGAACATCTCTTCCAAAGGCCTGTGAAATGCAGTTTCTTTGCAGGCCTTATCAGGCTGAAGTAGAACTTCTGCTCTGGGTGTGCTACATTGCCTTAGAGCTGCAAGGCACAACGTGCAGTCTCCTTTCCAAAGGGCGAGTTGGGCACGAAGCATCTTGCTTCCAGCTCTTTGGGAAGCTGAGAAACAACTCGCTCTGCACAGTGCTCTTACAGCCTACCGGGAACATCTCTTACAAAGGCCTTTCAAACGCAGGTCCTATGCAGGCCTGATCTGGCTGAAGTAGAACTTCGGTTCTGGGTGTGCTACATTGCCCTAGAGCTGCAAGACACAACGTGCAGTCTCCTTGCAAAGGGCGAATTGGGCCCCAAAGCATCTTGCTTCCACCTCTTTGGGAAGCTGAGAAACAACTCGCTCTGCACAGTGCTCTTAAAGCCTACCGGGAACAACTCTTACAAATGCCTGTGAAATTCAGTTTCTGTGCAGGCCTGATCTGGCTGAAGTAGAACTTCTGCTCTGGGTGTGCTACATTTCCCTAGAGATCCAAGGCACAACGTGCAGTCTGCTTTCCAAAGGGCGAGTTGGGCCCCAAAGCATCTTGCTTCCAGCTCTTTGGTAAGCTGAGAAACAACTCGCTCTGCACAGTGCTCTTACAGCCTACCGGGAACATCTCTTACAAAGGACTGTGTAGCGCAGTTTCTATGCAGGCCTTATCTTGCTGAAGTAGAACTTCTGCTCTAGGTGTGCCACAATGCCCTAGAGCTGAAAGGCACAACGTGCAGGTTTCTTCAAAAATGGTGAGTTGGGCCCCAAAGCATCCTGCTTCCAACTCTTTTGGAAGCTGAGAAATAACTCGCTCTGCGCAGTGCTCATACAGCCTACCTGGAACACCTCTTACAAAGGCCAGTGAAACGCAGTTTCTTTGCAGGCCTTATCTGGCTGAAGTAGAACTTCTGCTCTGGGTGTGCTACATTGCCCTAGAGCTGAAAGGCACAACGTGCAGGCTTCTGTCCAAAGGGAGAGTTGGGCCCCACAGCATCTTGCTTCCAGCTCTTTGGGAAGCTAAGAAACAACTCGCTCTGCACAGCGCTCTTACAGCCTACCGGGAACATCTCTTCCAAAGCCCTGTGAAACGCAGTTTCTTTGCAGGTCTGATCTGGCTGAAGTAGAACTTCTGCTCTGCGTGTGCTACATTGCCATAGAGCTGAAAGGCACAACGTGCAGGCTTCTTACCAGAGGGCGAGTTGGGCCCCACAGCATCTTTCTTCCAGCTCGTTGGGAAGTTAAGAAACAACTCGCTCTGCACAGTGCTCTTACAGCCTACCGGGAACATCTCTTCCAAAGGCCTGTGAAACGCAGTTTCTTTGCAGGCCCGATCTGGCTGAAGTAGAACTTCTGCTCTGGGTGTGCTACATTGCCCTAGAGCTGAAAGGCACAACGTGCACGCTTCTTTCCAATGGGCGAGTTGGGCCCATAGCATCTTGCCTGCAGCTCTTTGGGAAGCTAAGAAACAACTCGCTCTGCACAGTGCTCTTACAGCCTACCGGGAGCATCTCTTCCAAAGGCCTGTGAAACGCAGTTTCTTCGCAGGCCTGATCTGGCTGAAGTACAACTTGTGCTCTGGGTGTGCTACATTGCCCTAGAGTTGAAAGGCACAACGTGGAGGCTTCTTTCCAAAGGGCGAGCTGGGACCCACCGCATCTTGCTTCCAGCTCTTTGGGAAGCTAAGAAACAACTCGCTCTGCACAGTGCTCTTACAGCCTACCGGGAACATCTCTTCCAAAGGCCTGTGAAACGCAGTTTCTTTGCAGGCCTGATCTGGCTGAAGTAGAACTTCTGCTCTGGGTGTGCTACATTGCCCTAGAGCTGAAAGGCACAACTTGCAGGATTCTTTCAAAGGGCGACTTGGGCCCCACAGCATCTTGCTTCCAGCTCTTTGGGAAGCTAAGAAACAACTCGCTCTGCACAGTGCTCTTAAAGCCTACCGGGAACATCTCTTCCAAAGGCCTGTGAAACGCAGTTTCTTTGCAGGCCTGATCTGGCTGAAGTAGAACTTCTGCTCTGGGTGTGCTACATTGCCCTAGAGCTGAAAGGCACATCGTGCAGGCTTCTTTCCAAAGGGCGAGTTGGGCCCCACAGCATCTTGCTTCCAGCTCGTTGGGAAGTTAAGAAACAACTCGCTCTGCACAGTGCTCTTACAGCCTACCGGGAACATCTCTTCCAAAGGCCTGTGAAATGCAGTTTCTTTGCAGGCCTGATCTGGCTGAAGTAGAACTTCTGCTCTGGGTGTGCTACATTGCCCTAGAGCTGAAAGGCACAACGTGCAGGCTTCTTTCCAAAGGGCGAGTTGGGCCCCACAGCATCTTGCTTCCAGCTCTTTGGGAAGCTAAGAAAAAACTCGCTCTGCACAGTGCTCTTACAGCCTACCGGGAACATCTCTTCCAAAGGCCTGTGAAATGCAGATTCTTTGCAGGCCTGATCTGGCTGAAGTAGAACTTCTGCTCTGGGTGTGCTACATTGCCCTTGAGCTGAAAGGCACAACGTGTAGGCTTCTGTCCAAGGGGCGAGTTTTGCCCCACAGCATCTTGCTTCCAGCTCTTTGGGAAGCTAAGAAAGAACTCGCTCTGCACAGTGCTGTTAAATCCTTCCGGGAACATCTCTTCCAAAGGCCTGTGATACGCAGTTTCTTCGCAGGCCTTATCTGCCCTAAGTAGAACTTCTGCTCTGGGTGTGCTACATTGCCCTAGAGCTGAAAGGCACAATGTGCAGGCTTCTTAACAAGATGCGACTTGGGCCCCACAGCATCTTGCTTCGAGCTCGTTGGGAAGTTAAGAAACAACTCGCTCTGCACAGTGCTCTTACAGCCTACCGGGAACATCTCTTCCAAAGGCCTGTGAAACGCAGTTTCTTTGCAGGCCTGATCTGGCTGAAGTAGAACTTCTGCTCTGGGTGTGCTACATTGCCCTAGAGCTGAAAGGCACAACGTGCAGGCTTCTTTCCAAAGGGCGAGTTGGGCCCAAAGCATCTTGCTTCCAGCTCTTTGGGAAGCTAAGAAACAACTCGCTCTGCACAGCGCTCTTACAGCCTACCGGGAGCATCTCTTCCAAAGGCTTGTGAAACGCAGTTTCTTCGCAGGCCTGATCTGGCTGAAGTACAACTTCTGCACTGGGTGTGCTACATTGCCCTAGAGCTGAAAGGCACAATGTGCAAGCTTCTTAACAAAGGGCGAGTTGTGCCCCACAGCATCTTGCTTCCAGCTCTTTGGGAAGCTAAGAAACAACTCGCTCTGCACAGTGCTCTTACAGCCTACCGGGAACATCTCTTCCAAAATCCTGTGAAACGCAGTTTCTTCGCAGGCCTGATCTGGCAGAAGTACAACTTCTGCTCTGGGTGTGCTACATTGCCCTAGAGCTGAAAGGCACATCGTGCAGGCTTCTTTCCAAAGGGCGAGTTGGGCCCCACAGCATCTTGCTTCCAGCTCTTTTGGAAGCTAAGAAACAACTCGCTCTGCACAGTGCTCTTTCAGCCTACCGGGAACATGTCTTACAAAGGCCTGTGAAACGCAGTTTCTATGCAGGCCTGATCTGGCTGAAGTAGAACTTCTGCTCTGGGTGTGCTACATTGCCCTAGAGCTGCAAGGCACAATGTGCTGTCTTCTTTCCAAAGGGCGATTTGGGCCCCAAAGCCTCTTGCTTCCAACTCTTTGGGAAGCTAAGAAACAACTAGCTCTGCACAGTGCTCTTACAGCCTACCGGGAACATCTCTTCCAAAGGCCTGTGAAACGCAGTTTCTTTGCAGGCCTGATCTGGCTGAAGTAGAACTTCTGCTCTGGGTGTGCTACATTGCCCTAGAGCTGAAAGGCACAACGTGCAGGCTTCTTTCCAAAGGGCGAGTTGGGCCCCAAAGCATCTTGCTTCCAGCTCACTGCGAAGCCTGTAAACAACTCGCTCTGCACAGTGCTCTTACAGCCTACCGGGAACATCTCTTCCAAAGGCCTGTGAAATGCAGTTTCTTTGCAGGCCTTATCAGGCTGAAGTAGAACTTCTGCTCTGGGTGTGCTACATTGCCTTAGAGCTGCAAGGCACAACGTGCAGTCTCCTTTCAAAAGGGTGAGTTGGGCACGAAGCATCTTGCTTCCAGCTCTTTGGGAAGCTGAGAAACAACTCGCTCTGCACAGTGCTCTTAGAGCCTACCGGGAACATCTCTTACAAAGGCCTTTCAAACGCAGGTCCTATGCAGGCCTGATCTGGCTGAAGTAGAACTTCGGTTCTGGGTGTGCTACATTGCCCTAGAGCTGCAAGACACAACGTGCAGTCTCCTTGCAAAGGGCGAATTGGGCCCCAAAGCATCTTGCTTCCACCTCTTTGGGAAGCTGAGAAACAACTCGCTCTGCACAGTGCTCTTAAAGCCTACCGGGAACAACTCTTACAAATGCCTGTGAAATTCAGTTTCTGTGCAGGCCTGATCTGGCTGAAGTAGAACTTCTGCTCTGGGTGTGCTACATTTCCCTAGAGATCCAAGGCACAACGTGCAGTCTCCCTTCCAAAGGGCGAGTTGGGCCCCAAAGCATCTTGCTTCCAGCTCTTTGGTAAGCTGAGAAACAACTCGCTCTGCACAGTGCTCTTACAGCCTACCGGGAACATCTCTTACAAAGGCCTGTGAAACGCAGTTTCTATGCAGTCCTGATCTTGCTGAAGTAGAACATCTGCTCTGGGTGTGCTACATTGCCCTAGAGCTGAAAGGCACAACGTGCAGTCTCCTTTCCAAAGGACGAGTTGGGCCCCAAATCATCTAGCTTCCAGCTCTTTGGCAAGCTGAGAAACAACTCGCTCTGCACGGTGCTCTTACAGCCTACGTGGAACATCTCTTACAAAGGCCTGTGAAACGCAGTTTCTTTGCAGGTCTTATCTGGCTGAAGAAGAACTTCTGCTCTGGGTGTGCTACATTGGCCTAGAGCTGAAAGGCACAACGGGCAGTCTCCTTTCCAAAGGGCGAGTTGGGCCCCAAAGAATCTTGCTTCCACCTCTTTGGCAAGCTGAGAAACAACTCGCTCTGCACAGTGCTCTTACACCCTACCGGGAAAACCTCTTACAAAGGCCTGTGAAGCACAGTTTCTTGGCAGGCCTGATCTGGCTGAAGTAGAACTTCTGCTCTGGGTGTGCTACATTGCCCTAGGCCTGAAAGGCACAACGTGCAGGCTTCTTAACAAAGGGCGAGTTTGGACCCAAAGCATCTTGCCTCCAGCTCTTTGGGAGGCTAAGAAACAACTCACTCTGCACAGTGCTCTTACAGCCTAGCGGGAACATCTCTTACAAAGGTCTGTTAAACGCAGTTTCTTCCCAGGCCTGATCTGGCTGAGGTAGAACTTCTGCTCTGGGTGTGCTACATTGCCCTAGAGCTGCAAGGCACAACGTGCAGGCTTCTTAACAAAAGGCTAGTTTGGCCCCAAAGCATCATGTTTGCAGCTCTTTGGGAGGCTAAGAAACAACTCGCTCTGCACAGTGCTCTTACAGCCTACCGGGAACATCTCTTACAAAGGCCTGTGAAACGCAGTTTCTTTCCAGGCCTGATCTGGCTGAAGTAGAACTTCTTCTCTGGGTGTGCTACATTTCCCTAGAGATCCAAGGCACAACGTGCAGTCTCCTTTCCAAAGGGCGAGTTGGGCCCCAAAGCATCTTGCTTCCAGCTCTTTGGTAAGCTGAGAAACAACTCGCTCTGCACAGTGCTCTTACAGCCTACCGGGAACATCTCTTACAAAGGCCTGTGAAACGCAGTTTCTATTCAGTCCTGATCTTGCTGAAGTAGAACATCTGCTCTGGGTGTGCTACATTGCCCTAGAGCTGAAAGGCACAACGTGCAGTCTCCTTTCCAAAGGACGAGTTGGGCCCCAAATCATCTAGCTTCCAGCTCTTTGGCAAGCTGAGAAACAACTCGCTCTGCACGGTGCTCTTACAGCCTACGTGGAACAGCTCTTACAAAGGCCTGTGAAACGCAGTTTCTTTGCAGGTCTTATCTGTCTGAAGTAGAACTTCTGCTCTGGGTGTGCTACATTGCCCTAGAGCTGAAAGGCACAACGGGCAGTCTGCTTTCCAAAGGGCGAGTTGGGCCCCAAAGCATCTTGCTTCCAGCTCTTTGGGAAGCTGAGAATCAACTCGCTCTGCACAGTGCTCTTACAGCCTACCGGGAACATCTCTTACAAAGGCCTTTGAAACGCAGGTCCTATGCAGGCCTGATCTGGCTGAAGTAGAACTTCGGTTCTGGTTGTGCTACATTGCCCTAGAGCTGCAAGCACAACGTGCAGTCTCCTTGCAAAGGGCGAGTTGGGCCCCAAAGCATCTTGCTTCAACCTCTTTGGCAAGCTGAGAAACAACTCGCTCTGCACAGTGCTCTTAAAGCCTACCGGGAACATCTCTTACAAAGGCCTGTGAAATTCAGTTTCTTTGCAGGCCTGATCTGGCTGAAGTGGAACTTCTGCTCTGGGTGTGCTACATTGCCCTAGAACTGAAAGGCACAACGTGCAGGCTTCTTAACAAAGGGCGAGTTTGGACCCAAAGCATCTTGCCTCCAGCTCTTTGGGAGGCTAAGAAACAACTCGCTCTGCACAGTGCTCTTACAGCCTAGCGGGAACATCTCTTACAAAGGCCTGTGAAACGCAGTTTCTATGCAGTCCTGATCTGGCTGAAGTAGAACATCTGCTCTGGGTGTGCTACATTGCCCTGGAGCTGAAAGGCACAACGTGCAGTCTCCTTTCCAAAGGACGAGTTGGGCCCCAAATCATCTAGCTTCCAGCTCTTTGGCAAGCTGAGAAACAACTCGCTCTGCAAGGTGCTCTTACAGCCTACGTGGAACAGCTCTTTCAAAGGCCTGTGAAACGCACTTTCTTTGCAGGTCTTATCTGGCTGAAGTAGAACTTCTGCTCTGGGTGTGCTACATTGCCCTAGAGCTGAAAGGCACAACGGGCAGTCTCCTTTCCAAAGGGCGAGTTGGGCCCCAAAGAATCTTGCTTCCACCTCTTTGGCAAGCTGAGAAACAACTCGCTCTGCACGGTGCTCTTACAGCCTATCGGGAAAACCTCTTACAAAGGCCTGTGAAACACAGTTTCTTGGCAGGACTGATCTGGCTGAAGTAGAACTTCTGCTCTGGGTGTGCTACATTGCCCTAGAGCTGAAAGGCACAACGTGCAGGCTTCTGTCCAAAGGGAGAGTTGGGCCCCACAGCATCTTGCTTCCAGCTCTTTGGGAAGCTAATAAACAACTCGCTCTGCACAGTGCATTTACAGACTACCGGGAACATCTCTTACAAAGGCCTGTGAAATGCAGTTTCTATGCAGGCCTGATCTGGCTGAAGTAGAACTTCTGCTCTGGGTGTGCTACATTGCCCTAGAGCTGCAAGGCACAATGTGCTGTCTTCTTTCCAAAGGGCGATTTGGGACCCAAGGCCTCTTGCTTCCAGCTCTTTGGGAAGCTAAGAAACAACTAGCTCTGCACAGTGCTCTTACAGCCTACCGGGAACATCTCTTCCAAAGGCCTGTGAAACGCAGTTTCTTTGCAGGCCTGATCTGGCTGAAGTAGAACTTCTGCTCTGGGTGTGCTACATTGCCCTAGAGCTGAAAGGCACAACGTGCAGGCTTCTTTCCAAAGGGCGAGTTGGGCCCCAAAGCATCTTGCTTCCAGCTCACTGCGAAGCCTGTAAACAACTCGCTCTGCACAGTGCTCTTACAGCCTACCGGGAACATCTCTTCCACAGGCCTGTGAAATGCAGTTTCTTTGCAGGCCTTATCAGGCTGAAGTAGAACTTCTGCTCTGGGTGTGCTACATTGCCTTACAGCTGCAAGGCACAACGTGCAGTCTCCTTTCCAAAGGGCGAGTTGGGCACGAAGCATCTTGCTTCCAGCTCTTTGGGAAGCTGAGAAACAACTCGCTCTGCACAGTGCTCTTACAGCCTACCGGGAACATCTCTTACAAAGGCCTGTGAAACGCAGGTCCTATGCAGGCCTGATCTGGCTGAAGTAGAACTTCGGTTCTGGGTGTGCTACATTGCCCTAGAGCTGCAAGACACAACGTGCAGTCTCCTTGCAAAGGGCGAGTTGGGTCCCAAGCATCTTGCTTCCACCTCTTTGGGAAGCTGAGAAACAACTCGCTCTGCACAGTGCTCTTAAAGCCTACCGGGAACATCTCTTACAAATGCCTGTGAAATTCAGTTTCTTTGCAGGCCTGATCTGGCTGAAGTAGAACTTCTGCTCTGGGTGTGCTACATTTCCCTAGAGATCCAAGGCACAACGTGCAGTCTCCTTTCCAAAGGGCGAGTTGGGCCCCAAAGCATCTTGCTTCCAGCTCTTTGGTAAGCTGAGAAACAACTCGCTCTGCACAGTGCTCTTACAGCCTACCGGGAACATCTCTTACAAAGGCCTGTGAAACGCAGTTTCTATTCAGTCCTGATCTTGCTGAAGTAGAACATCTGCTCTGGGTGTGCTACATTGGCCTAGAGCTGAAAGGCACAACGTGCAGTCTCCTTTCCAAAGGACGAGTTGGGCCCCAAATCATCTAGCTTCCAGCTCTTTGGCAAGCTGAGAAACAACTCGCTCTGCACGGTGCTCTTACAGCCTACGTGGAACAGCTCTTACAAAGGCCTGTGAAACGCAGTTTCTTTGCAGGTCTTATCTGTCTGAAGTAGAACTTCTGCTCTGGGTGTGCTACATTGCCCTAGAGCTGAAAGGCACAACGGGCAGTCTGCTTTCCAAAGGGCGAGTTGGGCCCCAAAGCATCTTGCTTCCAGCTCTTTGGGAAGCTGAGAATCAACTCGCTCTGCACAGTGCTCTTACAGCCTACCGGGAACATCTCTTACAAAGGCCTTTGAAACGCAGGTCCTATGCAGGCCTGATCTGGCTGAAGTAGAACTTCGGTTCTGGTTGTGCTACATTGCCCTAGAGCTGCAAGCACAACGTGCAGTCTCCTTGCAAAGGGCGATTTGGGCCCCAAAGCATCTTGCTTCCACCTCTTTGGCAAGCTGAGAAACAACTCGCTCTGCACAGTGCTCTTAAAGCCTACCGGGAACATCTCTTACAAAGGCCTGTGAAATTGAGTTTCTTTGCAGGCCTGATCTGGCTGAAGTGGAACTTCTGCTCTGGGTGTGCTACATTGCCCTAGAACTGAAAGGCACAACGTGCAGGCTTCTTAACAAAGGGCGAGTTTGGACCCAAAGCATCTTGCCTCCAGCTCTTTGGGAGGCTAAGAAACAACTCGCTCTGCACAGTGCTCTTACAGCCTAGCGGGAACATCTCTTACAAAGGCCTGTGAAACGCAGTTTCTATGCAGTCCTGATCTGGCTGAAGTAGAACATCTGCTCTGGGTGTGCTACATTGCCCTGGAGCTGAAAGGCACAACGTGCAGTCTCCTTTCCAAAGGACGAGTTGGGCCCCAAATCATCTAGCTTCCAGCTCTTTGGCAAGCTGAGAAACAACTCGCTCTGCACGGTGCTCTTACAGCCTACGTGGAACAGCTCTTTCAAAGGCCTGTGAAACGCACTTTCTTTGCAGGTCTTATCTGGCTGAAGTAGAACTTCTGCTCTGGGTGTGCTACATTGCCCTAGAGCTGAAAGGCACAACGGGCAGTCTCCTTTCCAAAGGGCGAGTTGGGCCCCAAAGCATCTTGCTTCCACCTCTTTGGCAAGCTGAGAAACAACTCGCTCTGCACGGTGCTCTTACAGCCTATCGGGAAAACCTCTTACAAAGGCCTGTGAAACACAGTTTCTTGGCAGGACTGATCTGGCTGAAGTAGAACTTCTGGTCTGGGTGTGCTACATTGCCCTAGAGCTGAAAGGCACAACGTGCAGGCTTCTGTCCAAAGGGAGAGTTGGGCCCCACAGCATCTTGCTTCCAGCTCTTTGGGAAGCTAATAAACAACTCGCTCTGCACAGTGCATTTACAGACTACCGGGAACATCTCTTACAAAGGCCTGTGAAATGCAGTTTCTATGCAGGCCTGATCTGGCTGAAGTAGAACTTCTGCTCTGGGTGTGCTACATTGCCCTAGAGGTGCAAGGCACAAAGTGCAGTGTCCTTTCCAAAGGGCGAGTTGGGCACGAAGCATCTTGCTTCCAGCTCTTTGGGAAGCTGAGAAACAACTCGCTCTGCACAGTGCTCTTACAGCCTCCCGGTAACACATCTTACAAAGGCCTGTGAAACGCAGTTTCTTTACAGGCCTTATATGGCTGAAGTAGAACTTCTGCTCTGGGTGTGCTACATTGCCCTAGAGCTGAAAGGCACAACGTGCAGGCTTCTTTCCAAAGGGCGAGTTGGGACCCACAGCATCTTGCTTCCAGCTCTTTGGGAAGCTAAGAAACAACTCGCTCTGCACAGTGCTCTTACAGCCTACCGGGAACATCTCTTACAAAGGCCTGTGAAACGCAGTTTCTTTCCAGGCCTGATCTGGCTGAAGTAGAACTTCTTCTCTGGGTGTGCTACATTGAGCTAGAGCTGCAAGGCACAACGTGCAGGTTTCTTAACAAAGGACGAGTTTGGCCCCAAAGCATATTGATTCCAGCTCTTTGGGAAGCTGAGAAACAACTCGCTCTGCACAGTGCTCTTACAGCCTACCGGGAACATGTCTTACAAAGGCCTGTGAAACGCAGTTTCTATGCAGGCCTGATCTGGCTGAAGTAGAACTTCTGCTCTGGGTGTACTACATTGCCCTAGAGCTGCAAGGCACAATGTGCTGTCTTCTTTCCAAAGGGCGATTTGGGCCCCAAAGCCTCTTGCTTCCAGCTCTTTGGGAAGCTAAGAAACAACTAGCTCTGCACAGTGCTCTTACAGCCTACCGGGAACATCTCTTCCAAAGGCCTGTGAAACGCAGTTTCTTTGCAGGCCTGATCTGGCTGAAGTAGAACTTCTGCTCTGGGTGTGCTACATTGCCCTAGAGCTGAAAGGCACAACGTGCAGGCTTCTTTCCAAAGGGCGAGTTGGCCCCCAAAGCATCTTGCTTCCAGCTCACTGCGAAGCCTGTAAACAACTCGCTCTGCACAGTGCTCTTACAGCCTACCGGGAACATCTCTTCCAAAGGCCTGTGAAATGCAGTTTCTTTGCAGGCCTTATCAGGCTGAAGTAGAACTTCTGCTCTGGGTGTGCTACATTGCCTTAGAGCTGCAAGGCACAACGTGCAGTCTCCTTTCCAAAGGGCGAGTTGGGCACGAAGCATCTTGCTTCCAGCTCTTTGGGAAGCTGAGAAACAACTCGCTCTGCACAGTGCTCTTACAGCCTACCGGGAACATCTCTTACAAAGGCCTTTCAAACGCAGGTCCTATGCAGGCCTGATCTGGCTGAAGTAGAACTTCGGTTCTGGGTGTGCTACATTGCCCTAGAGCTGCAAGACACAACGTGCAGTCTCCTTGCAAAGGGCGAATTGGGCCCCAAAGCATCTTGCTTCCACCTCTTTGGGAAGCTGAGAAACAACTCGCTCTGCACAGTGCTCTTAAAGCCTACCGGGAACAACTCTTACAAATGCCTGTGAAATTCAGTTTCTGTGCAGGCCTGATCTGGCTGAAGTAGAACTTCTGCTCTGGGTGTGCTACATTTCCCTAGAGATCCAAGGCACAACGTGCAGTCTGCTTTCCAAAGGTCGAGTTGGGCCCCAAAGCATCTTGCTTCCAGCTCTTTGGTAAGCTGAGAAACAACTCGCTCTGCACAGTGCTCTTACAGCCTACCGGGAACATCTCTTACAAAGGCCTGTGAAACGCAGTTTCTATGCAGTCCTGATCTTGCTGAAGTAGAACATCTGCTCTGGGTGTGCTACATTGCCCTAGAGCTGAAAGGCACAACGTGCAGTCTCCTTTCCAAAGGACGAGTTGGGCCCCAAATCATCTAGCTTCCAGCTCTTTGGGAAGCTGAGAAACAACTCGCTCTGCACGGTGCTCTTACAGCCTACGTGGAACAGCTCTTACAAAGGCCTGTGAAACGCAGTTTCTTTGCAGGTCTTATCTGTCTGAAGTAGAACTTCTGCTCTGGGTGTGCTACAATTCCCTAGAGCTGAAAGGCACAACGGGCAGTCTGCTTTCCAAAGGGCGAGTTGGGCCCCAAAGCATCTTGCTTCCACCTCTTTGGCAAGCTGAGAAACAACTCGCTCTGCACAGTGCTCTTACAGCCTAAAGGGAAAACCTCTTACAAATGCCTGTGAAACACAGTTTCTTGGCAGCCCTGATCTGGCTGAAGTGGAACTTCTGCTCTGTGTGTGCTACATTGCCCTAGACCTGAAAGGCACAACGTGCAGGCTTCTTAACAAAGGGCGAGTTTGGACCCAAAGCATCTTGCCTCCAGCTCTTTGGGAGGCTAAGAAACAACTCGCTCTGCACAGTGCTCTTACAGCCTACCGGGAACACCTCTTACAAAGGCCTCTGAAACGCAGTTTCTTTGCAGGCCTAATCTGGCTGCAGTAGAACCTCTGCTCTGGATGTGCTACATTGCCCTAGAGCTGAAAGGCACAACGTGCAGTCTCCTTTCCAAACGGCGAGTTGGGCCCAAAGCATCTTGCTTCCAGCTCTTTGGGAAGCTGAGAATCAACTCGACCTGCACAGTGCTCTTACAGCCTACCGGGAAGATCTCTTACAAAGGACTGTGTAGCGCAGTTTCTATGCAGGCCTTATCTTGCTGAAGTAGAACTTCTGCTCTAGGTGTGCTACAATGCCCTAGAGCTGAAAGGCACAACGTGCAGGTTTCTTCAAAAATGGTGAGTTGGGCCCCAAAGCATCCTGCTTCCAACTCTTTTGGAAGCTGAGAAATAACTCGCTCTGCGCAGTGCTCATACAGCCTACCTGGAACACCTCTTACAAAGGCCTGTGAAACGCAGTTTCTTTGCAGGCCTTATCTGGCTGAAGTAGAACTTCTGCTCTGGGTGTGCTACATTGCCCTACAGATGCAGGACACAACGTGCAGTCTCTTTTCCAAAGGGCGAGTTCGGCTCGAAGCGTCTTGCTTCCAGCTCTTTGGGAAGCTGAGAAACAACTCACTCTGCACAGTGCTCTTACAGCCTACCGGGAACATCTCTTACAAAGGCCTGTGAAATGCAGTTTCTATGCAGGCCTGATCTGGCTGAAGTAGAACTTCTGCTCTGGGTGTGCTACATTGCCCTAGAGCTGCAAGGCACAAAGTGCAGTCTCCTTTCCAAATGGCGAGTTGGGCCCCAAAGCATCTTGCTTCCAGCTCCCTGCGAAGCCTGGAAACAACTCGCTCTGCACAGTGCTCTTACAGCCTCCCGGTAACACATCTTACAAAGGCCTATGAAACGCAGTTTCTTTACAGGCCTTATATGGCTGAAGTAGAACTTCTGCTCTGGGTGTGCTACATTGCCCTAGAGCTGAAAGGCACAACGTGCAGGCTTCTTTCCAAAGGGCGAGTTGGGACCCACAGCATCTTGCTTCCAGCTCTTTGGGAAGCTAAGAAACAACTCGCTCTGCACAGTGCTCTTACAGCCTATCGGGAACATCTCTTACAAAGGCCTTTGAAACGCAGGTCCTATGCAGGCCTGATCTGGCTGAAGTAGAACTTCGGCTCTGGGTGTGCTACATTGCCCTACAGCTGCAAGACACAACGTGCAGTCTCCTTGCAAAGGGCGAGTTGGGCCCCAAATCATCTTGCTTCCAGCTCTTTGGGAAGCTGAGAAACAGCTCGCTCTAAACAGTGCTCTTAAAGCCTACCTGGAACATCTCTTACAAAGGCCTGTGAAATTCAGTTTCTTTGCAGGCCTGATCTGGCTGAAGTAGAACTTCTGCTCTGGGTGTGCTACATTTCCCTAGAGATCCAAGGCACAACGTGCAGTCTCCCTTCCAAAGGGCGAGTTGGGCCCCAAAGCATCTTGCTTCCAGCTCTTTGGTAAGCTGAGAAACAACTCGCTCTGCACAGTGCTCTTACAGCCTACCGGGAACATCTCTTACAAAGGCCTATGAAACGCAGTTTCTTTACAGGCCTTATATGGCTGAAGTAGAACTTCTGCTCTGTGTGTGCTACATTGCCCTAGACCTGAAAGGCACAACGTGCAGGCTTCTTAACAAAGGGCGAGTTTGGACCCAAAGCATCTTGCCTCCAGCTCTTTGGGAGGCTAAGAAACAACTCGCTCTGCACAGTGCTCTTACAGCCTACCGGGAACACCTCTTACAAAGGCCTCTGAAACGCAGTTTCTTTGCAGGCCTAATCTGGCTGCAGTAGAACCTCTGCTCTGGATGTGCTACATTGCCCTAGAGCTGAAAGGCACAACGTGCAGTCTCCTTTCCAAACGGCGAGTTGGGCCCAAAGCATCTTGCTTCCAGCTCTTTGGGAAGCTGAGAATCAACTCGACCTGCACAGTGCTCTTACAGCCTACCGGGAAGATCTCTTACAAAGGACTGTGTAGCGCAGTTTCTATGCAGGCCTTATCTTGCTGAAGTAGAACTTCTGCTCTAGGTGTGCTACAATGCCCTAGAGCTGAAAGGCACAACGTGCAGGTTTCTTCAAAAATGGTGAGTTGGGCCCCAAAGCATCCTGCTTCCAACTCTTTTGGAAGCTGAGAAATAACTCGCTCTGCGCAGTGCTCATACAGCCTACCTGGAACACCTCTTACAAAGGCCTGTGAAACGCAGTTTCTTTGCAGGCCTTATCTGGCTGAAGTAGAACTTCTGCTCTGGGTGTGCTACATTGCCCTACAGATGCAGGACACAACGTGCAGTCTCTTTTCCAAAGGGCGAGTTCGGCTCGAAGCGTCTTGCTTCCAGCTCTTTGGGAAGCTGAGAAACAACTCGCTCTGCACAGTGCTCTTACAGCCTACCGGGAACATCTCTTACAAAGGCCTGTGAAATGCAGTTTCTATGCAGGCCTGATCTGGCTGAAGTAGAACTTCTGCTCTGGGTGTGCTACATTGCCCTAGAGCTGCAAGGCACAAAGTGCAGTCTCCTTTCCAAATGGCGAGTTGGGCCCCAAAGCATCTTGCTTCCAGCTCCCTGCGAAGCCTGGAAACAACTCGCTCTGCACAGTGCTCTTACAGCCTCCCGGTAACACATCTTACAAAGGCCTATGAAACGCAGTTTCTTTACAGGCCTTATATGGCTGAAGTAGAACTTCTGCTCTGGGTGTGCTACATTGCCCTAGAGCTGAAAGGCACAACGTGCAGGCTTCTTTCCAAAGGGCGAGTTGGGACCCACAGCATCTTGCTTCCAGCTCTTTGGGAAGCTAAGAAACAACTCGCTCTGCACAGTGCTCTTACAGCCTATCGGGAACATCTCTTACAAAGGCCTTTGAAACGCAGGTCCTATGCAGGCCTGATCTGGCTGAAGTAGAACTTCGGCTCTGGGTGTGCTACATTGCCCTACAGCTGCAAGACACAACGTGCAGTCTCCTTGCAAAGGGCGAGTTGGGCCCCAAATCATCTTGCTTCCAGCTCTTTGGGAAGCTGAGATACAACTCGCTCTGCACGGTGCTCTTACAGCCTATCGGGAAAACCTCTTACAAAGGCCTGTGAAACACAGTTTCTTGGCAGGACTGATCTGGCTGAAGTAGAACTTCTGCTCTGGGTGTGCTACATTGCCCTAGAGCTGAAAGGCACAACGTGCAGGCTTCTGTCCAAAGGGAGAGTTGGGCCCCACAGCATCTTGCTTCCAGCTCTTTGGGAAGCTAATAAACAACTCGCTCTGCACAGTGCATTTACAGACTACCGGGAACATCTCTTACAAAGGCCTGTGAAATGCAGTTTCTAGGCAGGCCTGATCTGGCTGAAGTAGAACTTCTGCTCTGGGTGTGCTACATTGCCCTAGAGCTGCAAGGCACAATGTGCTGTCTTCTTTCCAAAGGGCGATTTGGGACCCAAGGCCTCTTGCTTCCAGCTCTTTGGGAAGCTAAGAAACAACTAGCTCTGCACAGTGCTCTTACAGCCTACCGGGAACATCTCTTCCAAAGGCCTGTGAAACGCAGTTTCTTTGCAGGCCTGATCTGGCTGAAGTAGAACTTCTGCTCTGGGTGTGCTACATTGCCCTAGAGCTGAAAGGCACAACGTGCAGGCTTCTTTCCAAAGGGCGAGTTGGGCCCCAAAGCATCTTGCTTCCAGCTCACTGCGAAGCCTGTAAACAACTCGCTCTGCACAGTGCTCTTACAGCCTACCGGGAACATCTCTTCCAAAGGCCTGTGAAATGCAGTTTCTTTGCAGGCCTTATCAGGCTGAAGTAGAACTTCTGCTCTGGGTGTGCTACATTGCCTTACAGCTGCAAGGCACAACGTGCAGTCTCCTTTCCAAAGGGCGAGTTGGGCACGAAGCATCTTGCTTCCAGCTCTTTGGGAAGCTGAGAAACAACTCGCTCTGCACAGTGCTCTTACAGCCTACCGGGAACATCTCTTACAAAGGCCTGTGAAACGCAGGTCCTATGCAGGCCTGATCTGGCTGAAGTAGAACTTCGGTTCTGGGTGTGCTACATTGCCCTAGAGCTGCAAGACACAACGTGCAGTCTCCTTGCAAAGGGCGAGTTGGGTCCCAAGCATCTTGCTTCCACCTCTTTGGGAAGCTGAGAAACAACTCGCTCTGCACAGTGCTCTTAAAGCCTACCGGGAACATCTCTTACAAATGCCTGTGAAATTCAGTTTCTTTGCAGGCCTGATCTGGCTGAAGTAGAACTTCTGCTCTGGGTGTGCTACATTTCCCTAGAGATCCAAGGCACAACGTGCAGTCTCCTTTCCAAAGGGCGAGTTGGGCCCCAAAGCATCTTGCTTCCAGCTCTTTGGTAAGCTGAGAAACAACTCGCTCTGCACAGTGCTCTTACAGCCTACCGGGAACATCTCTTACAAAGGCCTGTGAAACGCAGTTTCTATTCAGTCCTGATCTTGCTGAAGTAGAACATCTGCTCTGGGTGTGCTACATTGGCCTAGAGCTGAAAGGCACAACGTGCAGTCTCCTTTCCAAAGGACGAGTTGGGCCCCAAATCATCTAGCTTCCAGCTCTTTGGCAAGCTGAGAAACAACTCGCTCTGCACGGTGCTCTTACAGCCTACGTGGAACAGCTCTTACAAAGGCCTGTGAAACGCAGTTTCTTTGCAGGTCTTATCTGTCTGAAGTAGAACTTCTGCTCTGGGTGTGCTACATTGCCCTAGAGCTGAAAGGCACAACGGGCAGTCTGCTTTCCAAAGGGCGAGTTGGGCCCCAAAGCATCTTGCTTCCAGCTCTTTGGGAAGCTGAGAATCAACTCGCTCTGCACAGTGCTCTTACAGCCTACCGGGAACATCTCTTACAAAGGCCTTTGAAACGCAGGTCCTATGCAGGCCTGATCTGGCTGAAGTAGAACTTCGGTTCTGGTTGTGCTACATTGCCCAAGAGCTGCAAGCACAACGTGCAGTCTCCTTGCAAAGGGCGATTTGGGCCCCAAAGCATCTTGCTTCCACCTCTTTGGCAAGCTGAGAAACAACTCGCTCTGCACAGTGCTCTTAAAGCCTACCGGGAACATCTCTTACAAAGGCCTGTGAAATTGAGTTTCTTTGCAGGCCTGATCTGGCTGAAGTGGAACTTCTGCTCTGGGTGTGCTACATTGCCCTAGAACTGAAAGGCACAACGTGCAGGCTTCTTAACAAAGGGCGAGTTTGGACCCAAAGCATCTTGCCTCCAGCTCTTTGGGAGGCTAAGAAACAACTCGCTCTGCACAGTGCTCTTACAGCCTAGCGGGAACATCTCTTACAAAGGCCTGTGAAACGCAGTTTCTATGCAGTCCTGATCTGGCTGAAGTAGAACATCTGCTCTGGGTGTGCTACATTGCCCTGGAGCTGAAAGGCACAACGTGCAGTCTCCTTTCCAAAGGACGAGTTGGGCCCCAAATCATCTAGCTTCCAGCTCTTTGGCAAGCTGAGAAACAACTCGCTCTGCACGGTGCTCTTACAGCCTACGTGGAACAGCTCTTTCAAAGGCCTGTGAAACGCACTTTCTTTGCAGGTCTTATCTGGCTGAAGTAGAACTTCTGCTCTGGGTGTGCTACATTGCCCTAGAGCTGAAAGGCACAACGGGCAGTCTCCTTTCCAAAGGGCGAGTTGGGCCCCAAAGCATCTTGCTTCCACCTCTTTGGCAAGCTGAGAAACAACTCGCTCTGCACGGTGCTCTTACAGCCTATCGGGAAAACCTCTTACAAAGGCCTGTGAAACACAGTTTCTTGGCAGGACTGATCTGGCTGAAGTAGAACTTCTGGTCTGGGTGTGCTACATTGCCCTAGATGCTGAAAGGCACAACGTGCAGGCTTCTGTCCAAAGGGAGAGTTGGGCCCCACAGCATCTTGCTTCCAGCTCTTTGGGAAGCTAATAAACAACTCGCTCTGCACAGTGCATTTACAGACTACCGGGAACATCTCTTACAAAGGCCTGTGAAATGCAGTTTCTATGCAGGCCTGATCTGGCTGAAGTAGAACTTCTGCTCTGGGTGTGCTACATTGCCCTAGAGGTGCAAGGCACAAAGTGCAGTGTCCTTTCCAAAGGGCGAGTTGGGCACGAAACATCTTGCTTCCAGCTCTTTGGGAAGCTGAGAAACAACTCGCTCTGCACAGTGCTCTTACAGCCTCCCGGTAACACATCTTACAAAGGCCTGTGAAACGCAGTTTCTTTACAGGCCTTATATGGCTGAAGTAGAACTTCTGCTCTGGGTGTGCTACATTGCCCTAGAGCTGAAAGGCACAACGTGCAGGCTTCTTTCCAAAGGGCGAGTTGGGACCCACAGCATCTTGCTTCCAGCTCTTTGGGAAGCTAAGAAACAACTCGCTCTGCACAGTGCTCTTACAGCCTACCGGGAACATCTCTTACAAAGGCCTGTGAAACGCAGTTTCTTTCCAGGCCTGATCTGGCTGAAGTAGAACTTCTTCTCTGGGTGTGCTACATTGAGCTAGAGCTGCAAGGCACAACGTGCAGGTTTCTTAACAAAGGACGAGTTTGGCCCCAAAGCATATTGATTCCAGCTCTTTGGGAAGCTGAGAAACAACTCGCTCTGCACAGTGCTCTTACAGCCTACCGGGAACATGTCTTACAAAGGCCTGTGAAACGCAGTTTCTATGCAGGCCTGATCTGGCTGAAGTAGAACTTCTGCTCTGGGTGTACTACATTGCCCTAGAGCTGCAAGGCACAATGTGCTGTCTTCTTTCCAAAGGGCGATTTGGGCCCCAAAGCCTCTTGCTTCCAGCTCTTTGGGAAGCTAAGAAACAACTAGCTCTGCACAGTGCTCTTACAGCCTACCGGGAACATCTCTTCCAAAGGCCTGTGAAACGCAGTTTCTTTGCAGGCCTGATCTGGCTGAAGTAGAACTTCTGCTCTGGGTGTGCTACATTGCCCTAGAGCTGAAAGGCACAACGTGCAGGCTTCTTTCCAAAGGGCGAGTTGGCCCCCAAAGCATCTTGCTTCCAGCTCACTGCGAAGCCTGTAAACAACTCGCTCTGCACAGTGCTCTTACAGCCTACCGGGAACATCTCTTCCAAAGGCCTGTGAAATGCAGTTTCTTTGCAGGCCTTATCAGGCTGAAGTAGAACTTCTGCTCTGGGTGTGCTACATTGCCTTAGAGCTGCAAGGCACAACGTGCAGTCTCCTTTCCAAAGGGCGAGTTGGGCACGAAGCATCTTGCTTCCAGCTCTTTGGGAAGCTGAGAAACAACTCGCTCTGCACAGTGCTCTTAGAGCCTACCGGGAACATCTCTTACAAAGGCCTTTCAAACGCAGGTCCTATGCAGGCCTGATCTGGCTGAAGTAGAACTTCGGTTCTGGGTGTGCTACATTGCCCTAGAGCTGCAAGACACAACGTGCAGTCTCCTTGCAAAGGGCGAATTGGGCCCCAAAGCATCTTGCTTCCACCTCTTTGGGAAGCTGAGAAACAACTCGCTCTGCACAGTGCTCTTAAAGCCTACAGGGAACAACTCTTACAAATGCCTGTGAAATTCAGTTTCTGTGCAGGCCTGATCTGGCTGAAGTAGAACTTCTGCTCTGGGTGTGCTACATTTCCCTAGAGATCCAAGGCACAACGTGCAGTCTGCTTTCCAAAGGGCGAGTTGGGCCCCAAAGCATCTTGCTTCCAGCTCTTTGGTAAGCTGAGAAACAACTCGCTCTGCACAGTGCTCTTACAGCCTACCGGGAACATCTCTTACAAAGGCCTGTGAAACGCAGTTTCTATGCAGTCCTGATCTTGCTGAAGTAGAACATCTGCTCTGGGTGTGCTACATTGCCCTAGAGCTGAAAGGCACAACGTGCAGTCTCCTTTCCAAAGGACGAGTTGGGCCCCAAATCATCTAGCTTCCAGCTCTTTGGGAAGCTGAGAAACAACTCGCTCTGCACGGTGCTCTTACAGCCTACGTGGAACAGCTCTTACAAAGGCCTGTGAAACGCAGTTTCTTTGCAGGTCTTATCTGTCTGAAGTAGAACTTCTGCTCTGGGTGTGCTACAATTCCCTAGAGCTGAAAGGCACAACGGGCAGTCTGCTTTCCAAAGGGCGAGTTGGGCCCCAAAGCATCTTGCTTCCACCTCTTTGGCAAGCTGAGAAACAACTCGCTCTGCACAGTGCTCTTACAGCCTAAAGGGAAAACCTCTTACAAATGCCTGTGAAACACAGTTTCTTGGCAGCCCTGATCTGGCTGAAGTAGAACTTCTGCTCTGTGTGTGCTACATTGCCCTAGACCTGAAAGGCACAACGTGCAGGCTTCTTAACAAAGGGCGAGTTTGGACCCAAAGCATCTTGCCTCCAGCTCTTTGGGAGGCTAAGAAACAACTCGCTCTGCACAGTGCTCTTACAGCCTACCGGGAACACCTCTTACAAAGGCCTCTGAAACGCAGTTTCTTTGCAGGCCTAATCTGGCTGCAGTAGAACCTCTGCTCTGGATGTGCTACATTGCCCTAGAGCTGAAAGGCACAACGTGCAGTCTCCTTTCCAAACGGCGAGTTGGGCCCAAAGCATCTTGCTTCCAGCTCTTTGGGAAGCTGAGAATCAACTCGACCTGCACAGTGCTCTTACAGCCTACCGGGAAGATCTCTTACAAAGGACTGTGTAGCGCAGTTTCTATGCAGGCCTTATCTTGCTGAAGTAGAACTTCTGCTCTAGGTGTGCTACAATGCCCTAGAGCTGAAAGGCACAACGTGCAGGTTTCTTCAAAAATGGTGAGTTGGGCCCCAAAGCATCCTGCTTCCAACTCTTTTGGAAGCTGAGAAATAACTCGCTCTGCGCAGTGCTCATACAGCCTACCTGGAACACCTCTTACAAAGGCCTGTGAAACGCAGTTTCTTTGCAGGCCTTATCTGGCTGAAGTAGAACTTCTGCTCTGGGTGTGCTACATTGCCCTACAGATGCAGGACACAACGTGCAGTCTCTTTTCCAAAGGGCGAGTTCGGCTCGAAGCGTCTTGCTTCCAGCTCTTTGGGAAGCTGAGAAACAACTCGCTCTGCACAGTGCTCTTACAGCCTACCGGGAACATCTCTTACAAAGGCCTGTGAAATGCAGTTTCTATGCAGGCCTGATCTGGCTGAAGTAGAACTTCTGCTCTGGGTGTGCTACATTGCCCTAGAGCTGCAAGGCACAAAGTGCAGTCTCCTTTCCAAATGGCGAGTTGGGCCCCAAAGCATCTTGCTTCCAGCTCCCTGCGAAGCCTGGAAACAACTCGCTCTGCACAGTGCTCTTACAGCCTCCCGGTAACACATCTTACAAAGGCCTATGAAACGCAGTTTCTTTACAGGCCTTATATGGCTGAAGTAGAACTTCTGCTCTGGGTGTGCTACATTGCCCTAGAGCTGAAAGGCACAACGTGCAGGCTTCTTTCCAAAGGGCGAGTTGGGACCCACAGCATCTTGCTTCCAGCTCTTTGGGAAGCTAAGAAACAACTCGCTCTGCACAGTGCTCTTACAGCCAACCGGGAACAGCTCTTACAAAGGCCTTTGAAACGCAGGTCCTATGCAGGCCTGATCTGGCTGAAGTAGAACTTCGGCTCTGGGTGTGCTACATTGCCCTACAGCTGCAAGACACAACGTGCAGTCTCCTTGCAAAGGGCGAGTTGGGCCCCAAATCATCTTGCTTCCAGCTCTTTGGGAAGCTGAGAAAGAACTCGCTCTGCACAGTGCTCTTAAAGCCTACCGGGAACATCTCTTACAAAGGCCTGTGAAATTCAGTTTCTTTGCAGGCCTGATCTGGCTGAAGTAGAACTTCTGCTCTGGGTGTGCTACATTTCCCTAGAGATCCAAGGCACAACGTGCAGTCTCCCTTCCAAAGGGCGAGTTGGGCCCCAAAGCATCTTGCTTCCAGCTCTTTGGTAAGCTGAGAAACAACTCGCTCTGCACAGTGCTCTTACAGCCTACCGGGAACATCTCTTACAAAGGCCTGTGAAACGCAGTTTCTATGCAGTCCTGATCTGGCTGAAGTAGAACATCTGCTCTGGGTGTGCTACATTGCCCTGGAGCTGAAAGGCACAACGTGCAGTCTCCTTTCCAAAGGACGAGTTGGGCCCCAAATCATCTAGCTTCCAGCTCTTTGGCAAGCTGAGAAACAACTCGCTCTGCACGGTGCTCTTACAGCCTACGTGGAACATCTCTTACAAAGGCCTGTGAAACGCAGTTTCTTTGCAGGTCTTATCTGGCTGAAGAAGAACTTCTGCTCTGGGTGTGCTACATTGGCCTAGAGCTGAAAGGCACAACGGGCAGTCTCCTTTCCAAAGGGCGAGTTGGGCCCCAAAGAATCTTGCTTCCACCTCTTTGGCAAGCTGAGAAACAACTCGCTCTGCACAGTGCTCTTACACCCTACCGGGAAAACCTCTTACAAAGGCCTGTGAAGCACAGTTTCTTGGCAGGCCTGATCTGGCTGAAGTAGAACTTCTGCTCTGGGTGTGCTACATTGCCCTAGACCTGAAAGGCACAACGTGCAGGCTTCTTAACAAAGGGCGAGTTTGGACCCAAAGCATCTTGCCTCCAGCTCTTTGGGAGGCTAAGAAACAACTCACTCTGCACAGTGCTCTTACAGCCTAGCGGGAACATCTCTTACAAAGGTCTGTTAAACGCAGTTTCTTCCCAGGCCTGATCTGGCTGAGGTAGAACTTCTGCTCTGGGTGTGCTACATTGCCCTAGAGCTGCAAGGCACAACGTGCAGGCTTCTTAACAAAAGGCTAGTTTGGCCCCAAAGCATCATGTTTGCAGCTCTTTGGGAGGCTAAGAAACAACTCGCTCTGCACAGTGCTCTTACAGCCTACCGGGAACATCTCTTACAAAGGCCTGTGAAACGCAGTTTCTTTCCAGGCCTGATCTGGCTGAAGTAGAACTTCTTCTCTGGGTGTGCTACATTGAGCTAGAGCTGCAAGGCACAACGTGCAGGTTTCTTAACAAAGGACGAGTTTGGCCCCAAAGCATATTGATTCCAGCTCTTTGGGAAGCTGAGAAACAACTCGCTCTGCACAGTGCTCTTACAGCCTACCGGGAACATGTCTTACAAAGGCCTGTGAAACGCAGTTTCTATGCAGGCCTGATCTGGCTGAAGTAGAACTTCTGCTCTGGGTGTGCTACATTGCCCTAGAGCTGCAAGGCACAATGTGCTGTCTTCTTTCCAAAGGGCGATTTGGGCCCCAAAGCCTCTTGCTTCCAGCTCTTTGGGAAGCTAAGAAACAACTAGCTCTGCACAGTGCTCTTACAGCCTACCGGGAACATCTCTTCCAAAGGCCTGTGAAACGCAGTTTCTTTGCAGGCCTGATCTGGCTGAAGTAGAACTTCTGCTCTGGGTGTGCTACATTGCCCTAGAGCTGAAAGGCACAACGTGCAGGCTTCTTTCCAAAGGGCGAGTTGGGCCCCAAAGCATCTTGCTTCCAGCTCACTGCGAAGCCTGTAAACAACTCGCTCTGCACGGTGCTCTTACAGCCTACCGGGAACATCTCTTACAAAGGCCTTTGAAACGCAGGTCCTATGCAGGCCTGATCTGACTGAAGTAGAACTTCGGCTCTGGGTGTGCTACATTGCCCTACAGCTGCAAGACACAACGTGCAGTCTCCTTGCAAAGGGCGAGTTGGGCCCCAAATCATCTTGCTTCCAGCTCTTTGGGAAGCTGAGAAACAACTCGCTCTGCACAGTGCTCTTAAAGCCTACCGGGAACATCTCTTACAAAGGCCTGTGAAATTCAGTTTCTTTGCAGGCCTGATCTGGCTGAAGTAGAACTTCTGCTCTGGGTGTGCTACATTTCCCTAGAGATCCAAGGCACAACGTGCAGTCTCCCTTCCAAAGGGCGAGTTGGGCCCCAAAGCATCTTGCTTCCAGCTCTTTGGTAAGCTGAGAAACAACTCGCTCTGCACAGTGCTCTTACAGCCTACCGGGAACATCTCTTACAAAGGCCCGTGAAACGCAGTTTCTATGCAGTCCTGATCTGGCTGAAGTAGAACTTCTGCTCTGTGTGTGCTACATTGCCCTAGACCTGAAAGGCACAACGTGCAGGCTTCTTAACAAAGGGCGAGTTTGGACCCAAAGCATCTTGCCTCCAGCTCTTTGGGAGGCTAAGAAACAACTCGCTCTGCACAGTGCTCTTACAGCCTACCGGGAACACCTCTTACAAAGGCCTCTGAAACGCAGTTTCTTTGCAGGCCTAATCTGGCTGCAGTAGAACCTCTGCTCTGGATGTGCTACATTGCCCTAGAGCTGAAAGGCACAACGTGCAGTCTCCTTTCCAAACGGCGAGTTGGGCCCAAAGCATCTTGCTTCCAGCTCTTTGGGAAGCTGAGAATCAACTCGACCTGCACAGTGCTCTTACAGCCTACCGGGAAGATCTCTTACAAAGGACTGTGTAGCGCAGTTTCTATGCAGGCCTTATCTTGCTGAAGTAGAACTTCTGCTCTAGGTGTGCTACAATGCCCTAGAGCTGAAAGGCACAACGTGAAGGTTTCTTCAAAAATGGTGAGTTGGGCCCCAAAGCATCCTGCTTCCAACTCTTTTGGAAGCTGAGAAATAACTCACTCTGCGCAGTGCTCATACAGCCTACCTGGAACACCTCTTACAAAGGCCTGTGAAACGCAGTTTCTTTGCAGGCCTTATCTGGCTGAAGTAGAACTTCTGCTCTGGGTGTGCTACATTGCCCTACAGATGCAGGACACAACGTGCAGTCTCTTTTCCAAAGGGCGAGTTCGGCTCGAAGCGTCTTGCTTCCAGCTCTTTGGGAAGCTGAGAAACAACTTGCTCTGCGCAGTGCTCTTACAGCCTACCGGGAACATCTCTTACAAAGGCCTGTGAAATGCAGTTTCTATGCAGGCCTGATCTGGCTGAAGTAGAACTTCTGCTCTGGGTGTGCTACATTGCCCTAGAGCTGCAAGGCACAAAGTGCAGTCTCCTTTCCAAATGGCGAGTTGGGCCCCAAAGCATCTTGCTTCCAGCTCCCTGCGAAGCCTGGAAACAACTCGCTCTGCACAGTGCTCTTACAGCCTCCCGGTAACACATCTTACAAAGGCCTGTGAAACGCAGTTTCTTTACAGGCCTTATATGGCTGAAGTAGAACTTCTGCTCTGGGTGTGCTACATTGCCCTAGAGCTGAAAGGCACAACGTGCAGGCTTCTTTCCAAAGGGCGAGTTGGGACCCACAGCATCTTGCTTCCAGCTCTTTGGGAAGCTAAGAAACAACTCGCTCTGCACAGTGCTCTTACAGCCAACCGGGAACAGCTCTTACAAAGGCCTTTGAAACGCAGGTCCTATGCAGGCCTGATCTGGCTGAAGTAGAACTTCGGCTCTGGGTGTGCTACATTGCCCTACAGCTGCAAGACACAACGTGCAGTCTCCTTGCAAAGGGCGAGTTGGGCCCCAAATCATCTTGCTTCCAGCTCTTTGGGAAGCTG
This sequence comes from Equus przewalskii, assembly GCF_037783145.1. NCBI lineage: Eukaryota > Metazoa > Chordata > Mammalia > Perissodactyla > Equidae > Equus > Equus przewalskii. Next base: position 158,518 of record NW_027228528.1, read on the forward strand.
AGAAACAACTCGCTCTGCACAGTGCTCATAAAGCCTACCGGGAACATCTCTTACAAAGGCCTGTGAAATTCAGTTTCTTTGCAGGCCTGATCTGGCTGAAGTAGAACTTCTGCTCTGGGTGTGCTACATTTCCCTAGAGATCCAAGGCACAACGTGCAGTCTCCCTTCCAAAGGGCGAGTTGGGCCCCAAAGCATCTTGCTTCCAGCTCTTTGGTAAGCTGAGAAACAACTCGCTCTGCACAGTGCTCTTACAGCCTACCGGGAACATCTCTTACAAAGGCCCGTGAAACGCAGTTTCTATGCAGTCCTGATCTGGCTGAAGTAGAACTTCTGCTCTGTGTGTGCTACATTGCCCTAGACCTGAAAGGCACAACGTGCAGGCTTCTTAACAAAGGGCGAGTTTGGACCCAAAGCATCTTGCCTCCAGCTCTTTGGGAGGCTAAGAAACAACTCGCTCTGCACAGTGCTCTTACAGCCTACCGGGAACACCTCTTACAAAGGCCTCTGAAACGCAGTTTCTTTGCAGGCCTAATCTGGCTGCAGTAGAACCTCTGCTCTGGATGTGCTACATTGCCCTAGAGCTGAAAGGCACAACGTGCAGTCTCCTTTCCAAACGGCGAGTTGGGCCCAAAGCATCTTGCTTCCAGCTCTTTGGGAAGCTGAGAATCAACTCGACCTGCACAGTGCTCTTACAGCCTACCGGGAAGATCTCTTACAAAGGACTGTGTAGCGCAGTTTCTATGCAGGCCTTATCTTGCTGAAGTAGAACTTCTGCTCTAGGTGTGCTACAATGCCCTAGAGCTGAAAGGCACAACGTGAAGGTTTCTTCAAAAATGGTGAGTTGGGCCCCAAAGCATCCTGCTTCCAACTCTTTTGGAAGCTGAGAAATAACTCACTCTGCGCAGTGCTCATACAGCCTACCTGGAACACCTCTTACAAAGGCCTGTGAAACGCAGTTTCTTTGCAGGCCTTATCTGGCTGAAGTAGAACTTCTGCTCTGGGTGTGCTACATTGCCCTACAGATGCAGGACACAACGTGCAGTCTCTTTTCCAAAGGGCGAGTTCGGCTCGAAGCGTCTTGCTTCCAGCTCTTTGGGAAGCTGAGAAACAACTTGCTCTGCGCAGTGCTCTTACAGCCTACCGGGAACATCTCTTACAAAGGCCTGTGAAATGCAGTTTCTATGCAGGCCTGATCTGGCTGAAGTAGAACTTCTGCTCTGGGTGTGCTACATTGCCCTAGAGCTGCAAGGCACAAAGTGCAGTCTCCTTTCCAAATGGCGAGTTGGGCCCCAAAGCATCTTGCTTCCAGCTCCCTGCGAAGCCTGGAAACAACTCGCTCTGCACAGTGCTCTTACAGCCTCCCGGTAACACATCTTACAAAGGCCTGTGAAACGCAGTTTCTTTACAGGCCTTATATGGCTGAAGTAGAACTTCTGCTCTGGGTGTGCTACATTGCCCTAGAGCTGAAAGGCACAACGTGCAGGCTTCTTTCCAAAGGGCGAGTTGGGACCCACAGCATCTTGCTTCCAGCTCTTTGGGAAGCTAAGAAACAACTCGCTCTGCACAGTGCTCTTACAGCCAACCGGGAACAGCTCTTACAAAGGCCTTTGAAACGCAGGTCCTATGCAGGCCTGATCTGGCTGAAGTAGAACTTCGGCTCTGGGTGTGCTACATTGCCCTACAGCTGCAAGACACAACGTGCAGTCTCCTTGCAAAGGGCGAGTTGGGCCCCAAATCATCTTGCTTCCAGCTCTTTGGGAAGCTGAGAAAGAACTCGCTCTGCACAGTGCTCTTAAAGCCTACCGGGAACATCTCTTACAAAGGCCTGTGAAATTCAGTTTCTTTGCAGGCCTGATCTGGCTGAAGTAGAACTTCTGCTCTGGGTGTGCTACATTTCCCTAGAGATCCAAGGCACAACGTGCAGTCTCCCTTCCAAAGGGCGAGTTGGGCCCCAAAGCATCTTGCTTCCAGCTCTTTGGTAAGCTGAGAAACAACTCGCTCTGCACAGTGCTCTTACAGCCTACCGGGAACATCTCTTACAAAGGCCTGTGAAACGCAGTTTCTATGCAGTCCTGATCTGGCTGAAGTAGAACATCTGCTCTGGGTGTGCTACATTGCCCTGGAGCTGAAAGGCACAACGTGCAGTCTCCTTTCCAAAGGACGAGTTGGGCCCCAAATCATCTAGCTTCCAGCTCTTTGGCAAGCTGAGAAACAACTCGCTCTGCACGGTGCTCTTACAGCCTACGTGGAACATCTCTTACAAAGGCCTGTGAAACGCAGTTTCTTTGCAGGTCTTATCTGGCTGAAGAAGAACTTCTGCTCTGGGTGTGCTACATTGGCCTAGAGCTGAAAGGCACAACGGGCAGTCTCCTTTCCAAAGGGCGAGTTGGGCCCCAAAGAATCTTGCTTCCACCTCTTTGGCAAGCTGAGAAACAACTCGCTCTGCACAGTGCTCTTACACCCTACCGGGAAAACCTCTTACAAAGGCCTGTGAAGCACAGTTTCTTGGCAGGCCTGATCTGGCTGAAGTAGAACTTCTGCTCTGGGTGTGCTACATTGCCCTAGACCTGAAAGGCACAACGTGCAGGCTTCTTAACAAAGGGCGAGTTTGGACCCAAAGCATCTTGCCTCCAGCTCTTTGGGAGGCTAAGAAACAACTCACTCTGCACAGTGCTCTTACAGCCTAGCGGGAACATCTCTTACAAAGGTCTGTTAAACGCAGTTTCTTCCCAGGCCTGATCTGGCTGAGGTAGAACTTCTGCTCTGGGTGTGCTACATTGCCCTAGAGCTGCAAGGCACAACGTGCAGGCTTCTTAACAAAAGGCTAGTTTGGCCCCAAAGCATCATGTTTGCAGCTCTTTGGGAGGCTAAGAAACAACTCGCTCTGCACAGTGCTCTTACAGCCTACCGGGAACATCTCTTACAAAGGCCTGTGAAACGCAGTTTCTTTCCAGGCCTGATCTGGCTGAAGTAGAACTTCTTCTCTGGGTGTGCTACATTGAGCTAGAGCTGCAAGGCACAACGTGCAGGTTTCTTAACAAAGGACGAGTTTGGCCCCAAAGCATATTGATTCCAGCTCTTTGGGAAGCTGAGAAACAACTCGCTCTGCACAGTGCTCTTACAGCCTACCGGGAACATGTCTTACAAAGGCCTGTGAAACGCAGTTTCTATGCAGGCCTGATCTGGCTGAAGTAGAACTTCTGCTCTGGGTGTGCTACATTGCCCTAGAGCTGCAAGGCACAATGTGCTGTCTTCTTTCCAAAGGGCGATTTGGGCCCCAAAGCCTCTTGCTTCCAGCTCTTTGGGAAGCTAAGAAACAACTAGCTCTGCACAGTGCTCTTACAGCCTACCGGGAACATCTCTTCCAAAGGCCTGTGAAACGCAGTTTCTTTGCAGGCCTGATCTGGCTGAAGTAGAACTTCTGCTCTGGGTGTGCTACATTGCCCTAGAGCTGAAAGGCACAACGTGCAGGCTTCTTTCCAAAGGGCGAGTTGGGCCCCAAAGCATCTTGCTTCCAGCTCACTGCGAAGCCTGTAAACAACTCACTCTGCACGGTGCTCTTACAGCCTACCGGGAACATCTCTTCCAAAGGCCTGTGAAATGCAGTTTCTTTGCAGGCCTTATCAGGCTGAAGTAGAACTTCTGCTCTGGGTGTGCTACATTGCCTTAGAGCTGCAAGGCACAACGTGCAGTCTCCTTTCCAAAGGGCGAGTTGGGCACGAAGCATCTTGCTTCCAGCTCTTTGGGAAGCTGAGAAACAACTCGCTCTGCACAGTGCTCTTACAGCCTACCGGGAACATCTCTTACAAAGGCCTTTCAAACGCAGGTCCTATGCAGGCCTGATCTGGCTGAAGTAGAACTTCGGTTCTGGGTGTGCTACATTGCCCTAGAGCTGCAAGACACAACGTGCAGTCTCCTTGCAAAGGGCGAGTTGGGCCCCACAGCATCTTGCTTCCAGCTCTTTGGGAAGCTAAGAAACAACTCGCTCTGCACAGTGCTCTTACAGCCTACCGGGAACATCTCTTCCAAAGGCCTGTGAAACGCAGTTTCTTTTCAGGCCTGATCTGGCTGAAGTAGAACTTCTGCTCTGGGTGTGCTACATTGCCCTAGAGCTGAAAGGCACAACGTGCAGGCTTCTTTCCAAAGTGCGAGTTGGGCCCCACAGCGTCTTACTTCCAGCTCTTTGGGTAGCTAAGAAACAACTCGCTCTGCACAGTGCTCTTACAGCCTACCGGGAACATCTCTTCCAAAGGCGTGTGAAACGCAGTTTCTTTGCAGGCCTGATCTGGCTGAAGTAGGACTTCTGCTCTGGGTGTGCTACTTTGCCCTAGAGCTGAAAGGCACAACGTGCAGGCTTCTTTCCAAAGGGCGAGTTGGGCCCCACAGCATCTTGCTTCCAGCTCTTTGGGAAGCTAAGAAACAACTCGCTCTGCACAGTGCTCTTACAGCCTACCGGGAACATCTCTTCCAAAGGCCTGTGAAACGCAGTTTCTTTGAAGGCCTGTTCTGGCTGAAGTAGAACTTCTGCTCTGGGTGTGCTACATTGCCCTAGAGCTGAAAGGCACAACGTGCAGGCACCTGTACAAAGGGCGAGTTGGGCCCAAAGAATCTTGCTTCCAGCTCTTTGGGAAGCTAAGAAACAACTCGCTCTGCACAGTGCTCTTACAGCCTACCGGGACCATCTCTTCCAAAGGCCTGTGAAACGCAGTTTCTTTGCAGGCCTGATCTGGCTGAAGTAGAACTTCTGCTCTGGGTGTGCTACATTGCCCTAGAGCTGAAAGGCACAATGTGCAGGCTTCTTAACAAAGGGCGATTGGGCCCCACAGCATCTTGCTTCCAGCTCTTTGGGAAGCTAAGAAACAACTCGCTCTGCACAGTGCTCTTACAGCCTACCGGGAACATCTCTTCCAAAGGCCTGTGAAACGCAGTTTCTTTGCAGGCCTGATCTGGCTAAAGTAGAACTTCTGCTCTGGGTGTGCTACATTGCCCTAGAGCTGAAAGGCACAACGTGCAGGCTTCTGTCCAAAGGGAGAGTTGGGCCCCAGAGCATCTTGCTTCCAGCTCTTTGGGAAGCTAAGAAACAACTCGCTCTGCACAGCGCTCTTACAGCCTACCGGGAACATCTCTTCCAAAGCCCTGTGAAACGCAGTTTCCTTGCAGGTCTGATCTGGCTGAAGTAGAACTTCTGCTCTGCGTGTGCTACATTGCCATAGAGCTGAAAGGCACAACGTGCAGGCTTCTTACCAGAGGGCGAGTTGGGCCCCACAGCATCTTTCTTCCAGCTCGTTGGGAAGTTAAGAAACAACTCGCTCTGCACAGTGCTCTTACAGCCTACCGGGAACATCTCTTCCAAAGGCCTGTGAAACGCAGTTTCTTTGCAGGCCCGATCTGGCTGAAGTAGAACTTCTGCTCTGGGTGTGCTACATTGCCCTAGAGCTGAAAGGCACAACGTGCAGTCTCCTTTCCAAAGGACGAGTTGGGCCCCAAATCATCTAGCTTCCAGCTCTTTGGCAAGCTGAGAAACAACTCGCTCTGCACGGTGCTCTTACAGCCTACGTGGAACATCTCTTACAAAGGCCTGTGAAACGCAGTTTCTTTGCAGGTCTTATCTGGCTGAAGAAGAACTTCTGCTCTGGGTGTGCTACATTGGCCTAGAGCTGAAAGGCACAACGGGCAGTCTCCTTTCCAAAGGGCGAGTTGGGCCCCAAAGAATCTTGCTTCCACCTCTTTGGCAAGCTGAGAAACAACTCGCTCTGCACAGTGCTCTTACACCCTACCGGGAAAACCTCTTACAAAGGCCTGTGAAGCACAGTTTCTTGGCAGGCCTGATCTGGCTGAAGTAGAACTTCTGCTCTGGGTGTGCTACATTGCCCTAGACCTGAAAGGCACAACGTGCAGGCTTCTTAACAAAGGGCGAGTTTGGACCCAAAGCATCTTGCCTCCAGCTCTTTGGGAGGCTAAGAAACAACTCACTCTGCACAGTGCTCTTACAGCCTAGCGGGAACATCTCTTACAAAGGTCTGTTAAACGCAGTTTCTTCCCAGGCCTGATCTGGCTGAGGTAGAACTTCTGCTCTGGGTGTGCTACATTGCCCTAGAGCTGCAAGGCACAACGTGCAGGCTTCTTAACAAAAGGCTAGTTTGGCCCCAAAGCATCATGTTTGCAGCTCTTTGGGAGGCTAAGAAACAACTCGCTCTGCACAGTGCTCTTACAGCCTACCGGGAACATCTCTTACAAAGGCCTGTGAAACGCAGTTTCTTTCCAGGCCTGATCTGGCTGAAGTAGAACTTCTTCTCTGGGTGTGCTACATTGAGCTAGAGCTGCAAGGCACAACGTGCAGGTTTCTTAACAAAGGACGAGTTTGGCCCCAAAGCATATTGATTCCAGCTCTTTGGGAAGCTGAGAAACAACTCGCTCTGCACAGTGCTCTTACAGCCTACCGGGAACATGTCTTACAAAGGCCTGTGAAACGCAGTTTCTATGCAGGCCTGATCTGGCTGAAGTAGAACTTCTGCTCTGGGTGTGCTACATTGCCCTAGAGCTGCAAGGCACAATGTGCTGTCTTCTTTCCAAAGGGCGATTTGGGCCCCAAAGCATCTTGCTTCCAGCTCTTTGGGAAGCTAAGAAACAACTAGCTCTGCACAGTGCTCTTACAGCCTACCGGGAACATCTCTTCCAAAGGCCTGTGAAACGCAGTTTCTTTGCAGGCCTGATCTGGCTGAAGTAGAACTTCTGCTCTGGGTGTGCTACATTGCCCTAGAGCTGAAAGGCACAACGTGCAGGCTTCTTTCCAAAGGGCGAGTTGGGCCCCAAAGCATCTTGCTTCCAGCTCACTGCGAAGCCTGTAAACAACTCACTCTGCACGGTGCTCTTACAGCCTACCGGGAACATCTCTTCCAAAGGCCTGTGAAATGCAGTTTCTTTGCAGGCCTTATCAGGCTGAAGTAGAACTTCTGCTCTGGGTGTGCTACATTGCCTTAGAGCTGCAAGGCACAACGTGCAGTCTCCTTTCCAAAGGGCGAGTTGGGCACGAAGCATCTTGCTTCCAGCTCTTTGGGAAGCTGAGAAACAACTCGCTCTGCACAGTGCTCTTACAGCCTACCGGGAACATCTCTTACAAAGGCCTTTCAAACGCAGGTCCTATGCAGGCCTGATCTGGCTGAAGTAGAACTTCGGTTCTGGGTGTGCTACATTGCCCTAGAGCTGCAAGACACAACGTGCAGTCTCCTTGCAAAGGGCGAGTTGGGCCCCACAGCATCTTGCTTCCAGCTCTTTGGGAAGCTAAGAAACAACTCGCTCTGCACAGTGCTCTTACAGCCTACCGGGAACATCTCTTCCAAAGGCCTGTGAAACGCAGTTTCTTTGCAGGCCTGATCTGGCTGAAGTAGAACTTCTGCTCTGGGTGTGCTACATTGCCCTAGAGCTGAAAGGCACAACGTGCAGGCTTCTTTCCAAAGTGCGAGTTGGGCCCCACAGCGTCTTACTTCCAGCTCTTTGGGTAGCTAAGAAACAACTCGCTCTGCACAGTGCTCTTACAGCCTACCGGGAACATCTCTTCCAAAGGCGTGTGAAACGCAGTTTCTTTGCAGGCCTGATCTGGCTGAAGTAGGACTTCTGCTCTGGGTGTGCTACTTTGCCCTAGAGCTGAAAGGCACAACGTGCAGGCTTCTTTCCAAAGGGCGAGTTGGGCCCCACAGCATCTTGCTTCCAGCTCTTTGGGAAGCTAAGAAACAACTCGCTCTGCACAGTGCTCTTACAGCCTACCGGGAACATCTCTTCCAAAGGCCTGTGAAACGCAGTTTCTTTGAAGGCCTGTTCTGGCTGAAGTAGAACTTCTGCTCTGGGTGTGCTACATTGCCCTAGAGCTGAAAGGCACAACGTGCAGGCACCTGTACAAAGGGCGAGTTGGGCCCAAAGAATCTTGCTTCCAGCTCTTTGGGAAGCTAAGAAACAACTCGCTCTGCACAGTGCTCTTACAGCCTACCGGGACCATCTCTTCCAAAGGCCTGTGAAACGCAGTTTCTTTGCAGGCCTGATCTGGCTGAAGTAGAACTTCTGCTCTGGGTGTGCTACATTGCCCTAGAGCTGAAAGGCACAATGTGCAGGCTTCTTAACAAAGGGCGATTGGGCCCCACAGCATCTTGCTTCCAGCTCTTTGGGAAGCTAAGAAACAACTCGCTCTGCACAGTGCTCTTACAGCCTACCGGGAACATCTCTTCCAAAGGCCTGTGAAACGCAGTTTCTTTGCAGGCCTGATCTGGCTAAAGTAGAACTTCTGCTCTGGGTGTGCTACATTGCCCTAGAGCTGAAAGGCACAACGTGCAGGCTTCTGTCCAAAGGGAGAGTTGGGCCCCAGAGCATCTTGCTTCCAGCTCTTTGGGAAGCTAAGAAACAACTCGCTCTGCACAGCGCTCTTACAGCCTACCGGGAACATCTCTTCCAAAGCCCTGTGAAACGCAGTTTCCTTGCAGGTCTGATCTGGCTGAAGTAGAACTTCTGCTCTGCGTGTGCTACATTGCCATAGAGCTGAAAGGCACAACGTGCAGGCTTCTTACCAGAGGGCGAGTTGGGCCCCACAGCATCTTTCTTCCAGCTCGTTGGGAAGTTAAGAAACAACTCGCTCTGCACAGTGCTCTTACAGCCTACCGGGAACATCTCTTCCAAAGGCCTGTGAAACGCAGTTTCTTTGCAGGCCCGATCTGGCTGAAGTAGAACTTCTGCTCTGGGTGTGCTACATTGCCCTAGAGCTGAAAGGCACAACGTGCAGTCTCCTTTCCAAAGGACGAGTTGGGCCCCAAATCATCTAGCTTCCAGCTCTTTGGCAAGCTGAGAAACAACTCGCTCTGCACGGTGCTCTTACAGCCTACGTGGAACATCTCTTACAAAGGCCTGTGAAACGCAGTTTCTTTGCAGGTCTTATCTGGCTGAAGAAGAACTTCTGCTCTGGGTGTGCTACATTGGCCTAGAGCTGAAAGGCACAACGGGCAGTCTCCTTTCCAAAGGGCGAGTTGGGCCCCAAAGAATCTTGCTTCCACCTCTTTGGCAAGCTGAGAAACAACTCGCTCTGCACAGTGCTCTTACACCCTACCGGGAAAACCTCTTACAAAGGCCTGTGAAGCACAGTTTCTTGGCAGGCCTGATCTGGCTGAAGTAGAACTTCTGCTCTGGGTGTGCTACATTGCCCTAGACCTGAAAGGCACAACGTGCAGGCTTCTTAACAAAGGGCGAGTTTGGACCCAAAGCATCTTGCCTCCAGCTCTTTGGGAGGCTAAGAAACAACTCACTCTGCACAGTGCTCTTACAGCCTAGCGGGAACATCTCTTACAAAGGTCTGTTAAACGCAGTTTCTTCCCAGGCCTGATCTGGCTGAGGTAGAACTTCTGCTCTGGGTGTGCTACATTGCCCTAGAGCTGCAAGGCACAACGTGCAGGCTTCTTAACAAAAGGCTAGTTTGGCCCCAAAGCATCATGTTTGCAGCTCTTTGGGAGGCTAAGAAACAACTCGCTCTGCACAGTGCTCTTACAGCCTACCGGGAACATCTCTTACAAAGGCCTGTGAAACGCAGTTTCTTTCCAGGCCTGATCTGGCTGAAGTAGAACTTCTTCTCTGGGTGTGCTACATTGAGCTAGAGCTGCAAGGCACAACGTGCAGGTTTCTTAACAAAGGACGAGTTTGGCCCCAAAGCATATTGATTCCAGCTCTTTGGGAAGCTGAGAAACAACTCGCTCTGCACAGTGCTCTTACAGCCTACCGGGAACATGTCTTACAAAGGCCTGTGAAACGCAGTTTCTATGCAGGCCTGATCTGGCTGAAGTAGAACTTCTGCTCTGGGTGTGCTACATTGCCCTAGAGCTGCAAGGCACAATGTGCTGTCTTCTTTCCAAAGGGCGATTTGGGCCCCAAAGCATCTTGCTTCCAGCTCTTTGGGAAGCTAAGAAACAACTAGCTCTGCACAGTGCTCTTACAGCCTACCGGGAACATCTCTTCCAAAGGCCTGTGAAACGCAGTTTCTTTGCAGGCCTGATCTGGCTGAAGTAGAACTTCTGCTCTGGGTGTGCTACATTGCCCTAGAGCTGAAAGGCACAACGTGCAGGCTTCTTTCCAAAGGGCGAGTTGGGCCCCAAAGCATCTTGCTTCCAGCTCACTGCGAAGCCTGTAAACAACTCACTCTGCACGGTGCTCTTACAGCCTACCGGGAACATCTCTTCCAAAGGCCTGTGAAATGCAGTTTCTTTGCAGGCCTTATCAGGCTGAAGTAGAACTTCTGCTCTGGGTGTGCTACATTGCCTTAGAGCTGCAAGGCACAACGTGCAGTCTCCTTTCCAAAGGGCGAGTTGGGCACGAAGCATCTTGCTTCCAGCTCTTTGGGAAGCTGAGAAACAACTCGCTCTGCACAGTGCTCTTACAGCCTACCGGGAACATCTCTTACAAAGGCCTTTCAAACGCAGGTCCTATGCAGGCCTGATCTGGCTGAAGTAGAACTTCGGTTCTGGGTGTGCTACATTGCCCTAGAGCTGCAAGACACAACGTGCAGTCTCCTTGCAAAGGGCGAGTTGGGCCCCACAGCATCTTGCTTCCAGCTCTTTGGGAAGCTAAGAAACAACTCGCTCTGCACAGTGCTCTTACAGCCTACCGGGAACATCTCTTCCAAAGGCCTGTGAAACGCAGTTTCTTTGCAGGCCTGATCTGGCTGAAGTAGGACTTCTGCTCTGGGTGTGCTACTTTGCCCTAGAGCTGAAAGGCACAACGTGCAGGCTTCTTTCCAAAGGGCGAGTTGGGCCCCACAGCATCTTGCTTCCAGCTCTTTGGGAAGCTAAGAAACAACTCGCTCTGCACAGTGCTCTTACAGCCTACCGGGAACATCTCTTCCAAAGGCCTGTGAAACGCAGTTTCTTTGAAGGCCTGTTCTGGCTGAAGTAGAACTTCTGCTCTGGGTGTGCTACATTGCCCTAGAGCTGAAAGGCACAACGTGCAGGCACCTGTACAAAGGGCGAGTTGGGCCCAAAGAATCTTGCTTCCAGCTCTTTGGGAAGCTAAGAAACAACTCGCTCTGCACAGTGCTCTTACAGCCTACCGGGACCATCTCTTCCAAAGGCCTGTGAAACGCAGTTTCTTTGCAGGCCTGATCTGGCTGAAGTAGAACTTCTGCTCTGGGTGTGCTACATTGCCCTAGAGCTGAAAGGCACAATGTGCAGGCGTCTTAACAAAGGGCGATTGGGCCCCACAGCATCTTGCTTCCAGCTCTTTGGGAAGCTAAGAAACAACTCGCTCTGCACAGTGCTCTTACAGCCTACCGGGAACATCTCTTCCAAAGGCCTGTGAAACGCAGTTTCTTTGCAGGCCTGATCTGGCTAAAGTAGAACTTCTGCTCTGGGTGTGCTACATTGCCCTAGAGCTGAAAGGCACAACGTGCAGGCTTCTGTCCAAAGGGAGAGTTGGGCCCCAGAGCATCTTGCTTCCAGCTCTTTGGGAAGCTAAGAAACAACTCGCTCTGCACAGCGCTCTTACAGCCTACCGGGAACATCTCTTCCAAAGCCCTGTGAAACGCAGTTTCCTTGCAGGTCTGATCTGGCTGAAGTAGAACTTCTGCTCTGCGTGTGCTACATTGCCATAGAGCTGAAAGGCACAACGTGCAGGGTTCTTACCAGAGGGCGAGTTGGGCCCCACAGCATCTTTCTTCCAGCTCGTTGGGAAGTTAAGAAACAACTCGCTCTGCACAGTGCTCTTACAGCCTACCGGGAACATCTCTTCCAAAGGCCTGTGAAACGCAGTTTCTTTGCAGGCCCGATCTGGCTGAAGTAGAACTTCTGCTCTGGGTGTGCTACATTGCCCTAGAGCTGAAAGGCACAACGTGCAGTCTCCTTTCCAAAGGACGAGTTGGGCCCCAAATCATCTAGCTTCCAGCTCTTTGGCAAGCTGAGAAACAACTCGCTCTGCACGGTGCTCTTACAGCCTACGTGGAACATCTCTTACAAAGGCCTGTGAAACGCAGTTTCTTTGCAGGTCTTATCTGGCTGAAGAAGAACTTCTGCTCTGGGTGTGCTACATTGGCCTAGAGCTGAAAGGCACAACGGGCAGTCTCCTTTCCAAAGGGCGAGTTGGGCCCCAAAGAATCTTGCTTCCACCTCTTTGGCAAGCTGAGAAACAACTCGCTCTGCACAGTGCTCTTACACCCTACCGGGAAAACCTCTTACAAAGGCCTGTGAAGCACAGTTTCTTGGCAGGCCTGATCTGGCTGAAGTAGAACTTCTGCTCTGGGTGTGCTACATTGCCCTAGACCTGAAAGGCACAACGTGCAGGCTTCTTAACAAAGGGCGAGTTTGGACCCAAAGCATCTTGCCTCCAGCTCTTTGGGAGGCTAAGAAACAACTCACTCTGCACAGTGCTCTTACAGCCTAGCGGGAACATCTCTTACAAAGGTCTGTTAAACGCAGTTTCTTCCCAGGCCTGATCTGGCTGAGGTAGAACTTCTGCTCTGGGTGTGCTACATTGCCCTAGAGCTGCAAGGCACAACGTGCAGGCTTCTTAACAAAAGGCTAGTTTGGCCCCAAAGCATCATGTTTGCAGCTCTTTGGGAGGCTAAGAAACAACTCGCTCTGCACAGTGCTCTTACAGCCTACCGGGAACATCTCTTACAAAGGCCTGTGAAACGCAGTTTCTTTCCAGGCCTGATCTGGCTGAAGTAGAACTTCTTCTCTGGGTGTGCTACATTGAGCTAGAGCTGCAAGGCACAACGTGCAGGTTTCTTAACAAAGGACGAGTTTGGCCCCAAAGCATATTGATTCCAGCTCTTTGGGAAGCTGAGAAACAACTCGCTCTGCACAGTGCTCTTACAGCCTACCGGGAACATGTCTTACAAAGGCCTGTGAAACGCAGTTTCTATGCAGGCCTGATCTGGCTGAAGTAGAACTTCTGCTCTGGGTGTGCTACATTGCCCTAGAGCAGCAAGGCACAATGTGCTGTCTTCTTTCCAAAGGGCGATTTGGGCCCCAAAGCATCTTGCTTCCAGCTCTTTGGGAAGCTAAGAAACAACTAGCTCTGCACAGTGCTCTTACAGCCTACCGGGAACATCTCTTCCAAAGGCCTGTGAAACGCAGTTTCTTTGCAGGCCTGATCTGGCTGAAGTAGAACTTCTGCTCTGGGTGTGCTACATTGCCCTAGAGCTGAAAGGCACAACGTGCAGGCTTCTTTCCAAAGGGCGAGTTGGGCCCCAAAGCATCTTGCTTCCAGCTCACTGCGAAGCCTGTAAACAACTCACTCTGCACGGTGCTCTTACAGCCTACCGGGAACATCTCTTCCAAAGGCCTGTGAAATGCAGTTTCTTTGCAGGCCTTATCAGGCTGAAGTAGAACTTCTGCTCTGGGTGTGCTACATTGCCTTAGAGCTGCAAGGCACAACGTGCAGTCTCCTTTCCAAAGGGCGAGTTGGGCACGAAGCATCTTGCTTCCAGCTCTTTGGGAAGCTGAGAAACAACTCGCTCTGCACAGTGCTCTTACAGCCTACCGGGAACATCTCTTACAAAGGCCTTTCAAACGCAGGTCCTATGCAGGCCTGATCTGGCTGAAGTAGAACTTCGGTTCTGGGTGTGCTACATTGCCCTAGAGCTGCAAGACACAACGTGCAGTCTCCTTGCAAAGGGCGAGTTGGGCCCCACAGCATCTTGCTTCCAGCTCTTTGGGAAGCTAAGAAACAACTCGCTCTGCACAGTGCTCTTACAGCCTACCGGGAACATCTCTTCCAAAGGCCTGTGAAACGCAGTTTCTTTGCAGGCCTGATCTGGCTGAAGTAGAACTTCTGCTCTGGGTGTGCTACATTGCCCTAGAGCTGAAAGGCACAACGTGCAGGCTTCTTTCCAAAGGGCGAGTTGGGCCCCACAGCGTCTTACTTCCAGCTCTTTGGGTAGCTAAGAAACAACTCGCTCTGCACAGTGCTCTTACAGCCTACCGGGAACATCTCTTCCAAAGGCGTGTGAAACGCAGTTTCTTTGCAGGCCTGATCTGGCTGAAGTAGGACTTCTGCTCTGGGTGTGCTACTTTGCCCTAGAGCTGAAAGGCACAACGTGCAGGCTTCTTTCCAAAGGGCGAGTTGGGCCCCACAGCATCTTGCTTCCAGCTCTTTGGGAAGCTAAGAAACAACTCGCTCTGCACAGTGCTCTTACAGCCTACCGGGAACATCTCTTCCAAAGGCCTGTGAAACGCAGTTTCTTTGAAGGCCTGATCTGGCTGAAGTAGAACTTCTGCTCTGGGTGTGCTACATTGCCCTAGAGCTGAAAGGCACAACGTGCAGGCACCTGTACAAAGGGCGAGTTGGGCCCAAAGAATCTTGCTTCCAGCTCTTTGGGAAGCTAAGAAACAACTCGCTCTGCACAGTGCTCTTACAGCCTACCGGGACCATCTCTTCCAAAGGCCTGTGAAACGCAGTTTCTTTGCAGGCCTGATCTGGCTGAAGTAGAACTTCTGCTCTGGGTGTGCTACATTGCCCTAGAGCTGAAAGGCACAATGTGCAGGCTTCTTAACAAAGGGCGATTGGGCCCCACAGCATCTTGCTTCCAGCTCTTTTGGAAGCTAAGAAACAACTCGCTCTGCACAGTGCTCTTACAGCCTACCGGGAACATCTCTTCCAAAGGCCTGTGAAACGCAGTTTCTTTGCAGGCCTGATCTGGCTAAAGTAGAACTTCTGCTCTGGGTGTGCTACATTGCCCTAGAGCTGAAAGGCACAACGTGCAGGCTTCTTTCCAAAGGGAGAGTTGGGCCCCACAGCATCTTGCTTCCAGCTCTTTGGGAAGCTAAGAAACAACTCGCTCTGCACAGCGCTCTTACAGCCTACCGGGAACATCTCTTCCAAAGCCCTGTGAAACGCAGTTTCTTTGCAGGTCTGATCTGGCTGAAGTAGAACTTCTGCTCTGCGTGTGCTACATTGCCATAGAGCTGAAAGGCACAACGTGCAGGCTTCTTACCAGAGGGCGAGTTGGGCCCCACAGCATCTTTCTTCCAGCTCGTTGGGAAGTTAAGAAACAACTCGCTCTGCACAGTGCTCTTACAGCCTACCGGGAACATCTCTTCCAAAGGCCTGTGAAACGCAGTTTCTTTGCAGGCCCGATCTGGCTGAAGTAGAACTTCTGCTCTGGGTGTGCTACATTGCCCTAGAGCTGAAAGGCACAATGTGCAGGCTTCTGTCCAAAGGGCGAGTTGGGCCCAAAGCATCTTGCTTCCAGCTCTTTGGGAAGCTAAGAAACAACTCACTCTGCACAGTGCTCTTACAGCCTACCGGGAGCATCTATTCCAAAGGCCTGTGAAACGCAGTTTCTTTGAGGGCCTGATGTGGATGAAGTAGAACTTCTGCTCTGGGTGTGCTACATTGCCCTAGAGCTGAAAGGCACAACGTGCACGCTTCTTTCCAATGGGCGAGTTGGGCCCATAGCATCTTGCCTGCAGCTCTTTGGGAAGCTAAGAAACAACTCGCTCTGCACAGTGCTCTTACAGCCTACCGGGAACATCTCTTCCAAAGGCCTGTGAAATGCAGATTCTTTGCAGGCCTGATCTGGCTGAAGTAGAACTTCTGCTCTGGGTGTGCTACATTGCCCTTGAGCTGAAAGGCACAACGTGTAGGCTTCTGTCCAAGGGGCGAGTTTTGCCCCACAGCATCTTGCTTCCAGCTCTTTGGGAAGCTAAGAAACAACTCGCTCTGCACAGTGCTGTTAAATCCTTCCGGGAACATCTCTTCCAAAGGCCTGTGAAACGCAGTTTCTTCGCAGGCCTTATCTGCCCTAAGTAGAACTTCTGCTCTGGGTGTGCTACATTGCCCTAGAGCTGAAAGGCACAATGTGCAGGCTTCTTAACAAGATGCGACTTGGGCCCCACAGCATCTTGCTTCGAGCTCGTTGGGAAGTTAAGAAACAACTCGCTCTGCACAGTGCTCTTACAGCCTACCGGGAACATCTCTTCCAAAGGCCTGTGAAACGCAGTTTCTTTGCAGGCCTGATCTGGCTGAAGTAGAACTTCTGCTCTGGGTGTGCTACATTGCCCTAGAGCTGAAAGGCACAACGTGCAGGCTTCTTTCCAAAGGGCGAGTTGGGCCCAAAGCATCTTGCTTCCAGCTCTTTGGGAAGCTAAGAAACAACTCGCTCTGCACAGCGCTCTTACAGCCTACCGGGAACATCTCTTCCAAAGGCCTGTGAAACGCAGTTTCTTTGCAGGCCCGATCTGGCTGAAGTAGAACTTCTGCTCTGGGTGTGCTACATTGCCCTAGAGCTGAAAGGCACAACGTGCAGTCTCCTTTCCAAAGGACGAGTTGGGCCCCAAATCATCTAGCTTCCAGCTCTTTGGCAAGCTGAGAAACAACTCGCTCTGCACGGTGCTCTTACAGCCTACGTGGAACATCTCTTACAAAGGCCTGTGAAACGCAGTTTCTTTGCAGGTCTTATCTGGCTGAAGAAGAACTTCTGCTCTGGGTGTGCTACATTGGCCTAGAGCTGAAAGGCACAACGGGCAGTCTCCTTTCCAAAGGGCGAGTTGGGCCCCAAAGAATCTTGCTTCCACCTCTTTGGCAAGCTGAGAAACAACTCGCTCTGCACAGTGCTCTTACACCCTACCGGGAAAACCTCTTACAAAGGCCTGTGAAGCACAGTTTCTTGGCAGGCCTGATCTGGCTGAAGTAGAACTTCTGCTCTGGGTGTGCTACATTGCCCTAGACCTGAAAGGCACAACGTGCAGGCTTCTTAACAAAGGGCGAGTTTGGACCCAAAGCATCTTGCCTCCAGCTCTTTGGGAGGCTAAGAAACAACTCACTCTGCACAGTGCTCTTACAGCCTAGCGGGAACATCTCTTACAAAGGTCTGTTAAACGCAGTTTCTTCCCAGGCCTGATCTGGCTGAGGTAGAACTTCTGCTCTGGGTGTGCTACATTGCCCTAGAGCTGCAAGGCACAACGTGCAGGCTTCTTAACAAAAGGCTAGTTTGGCCCCAAAGCATCATGTTTGCAGCTCTTTGGGAGGCTAAGAAACAACTCGCTCTGCACAGTGCTCTTACAGCCTACCGGGAACATCTCTTACAAAGGCCTGTGAAACGCAGTTTCTTTCCAGGCCTGATCTGGCTGAAGTAGAACTTCTTCTCTGGGTGTGCTACATTGAGCTAGAGCTGCAAGGCACAACGTGCAGGTTTCTTAACAAAGGACGAGTTTGGCCCCAAAGCATATTGATTCCAGCTCTTTGGGAAGCTGAGAAACAACTCGCTCTGCACAGTGCTCTTACAGCCTACCGGGAACATGTCTTACAAAGGCCTGTGAAACGCAGTTTCTATGCAGGCCTGATCTGGCTGAAGTAGAACTTCTGCTCTGGGTGTGCTACATTGCCCTAGAGCAGCAAGGCACAATGTGCTGTCTTCTTTCCAAAGGGCGATTTGGGCCCCAAAGCCTCTTGCTTCCAGCTCTTTGGGAAGCTAAGAAACAACTAGCTCTGCACAGTGCTCTTACAGCCTACCGGGAACATCTCTTCCAAAGGCCTGTGAAACGCAGTTTCTTTGCAGGCCTGATCTGGCTGAAGTAGAACTTCTGCTCTGGGTGTGCTACATTGCCCTAGAGCTGAAAGGCACAACGTGCAGGCTTCTTTCCAAAGGGCGAGTTGGGCCCCAAAGCATCTTGCTTCCAGCTCACTGCGAAGCCTGTAAACAACTCACTCTGCACGGTGCTCTTACAGCCTACCGGGAACATCTCTTCCAAAGGCCTGTGAAATGCAGTTTCTTTGCAGGCCTTATCAGGCTGAAGTAGAACTTCTGCTCTGGGTGTGCTACATTGCCTTAGAGCTGCAAGGCACAACGTGCAGTCTCCTTTCCAAAGGGCGAGTTGGGCACGAAGCATCTTGCTTCCAGCTCTTTGGGAAGCTGAGAAACAACTCGCTCTGCACAGTGCTCTTACAGCCTACCGGGAACATCTCTTACAAAGGCCTTTCAAACGCAGGTCCTATGCAGGCCTGATCTGGCTGAAGTAGAACTTCGGTTCTGGGTGTGCTACATTGCCCTAGAGCTGCAAGACACAACGTGCAGTCTCCTTGCAAAGGGCGAGTTGGGCCCCACAGCATCTTGCTTCCAGCTCTTTGGGAAGCTAAGAAACAACTCGCTCTGCACAGTGCTCTTACAGCCTACCGGGAACATCTCTTCCAAAGGCCTGTGAAACGCAGTTTCTTTGCAGGCCTGATCTGGCTGAAGTAGAACTTCTGCTCTGGGTGTGCTACATTGCCCTAGAGCTGAAAGGCACAACGTGCAGGCTTCTTTCCAAAGGGCGAGTTGGGCCCCACAGCGTCTTACTTCCAGCTCTTTGGGTAGCTAAGAAACAACTCGCTCTGCACAGTGCTCTTACAGCCTACCGGGAACATCTCTTCCAAAGGCGTGTGAAACGCAGTTTCTTTGCAGGCCTGATCTGGCTGAAGTAGGACTTCTGCTCTGGGTGTGCTACTTTGCCCTAGAGCTGAAAGGCACAACGTGCAGGCTTCTTTCCAAAGGGCGAGTTGGGCCCCACAGCATCTTGCTTCCAGCTCTTTGGGAAGCTAAGAAACAACTCGCTCTGCACAGTGCTCTTACAGCCTACCGGGAACATCTCTTCCAAAGGCCTGTGAAACGCTGTTTCTTTGAAGGCCTGATCTGGCTGAAGTAGAACTTCTGCTCTGGGTGTGCTACATTGCCCTAGAGCTGAAAGGCACAACGTGCAGGCACCTGTACAAAGGGCGAGTTGGGCCCAAAGAATCTTGCTTCCAGCTCTTTGGGAAGCTAAAAAACAACTCGCTCTGCACAGTGCTCTTACAGCCTACCGGGACCATCTCTTCCAAAGGCCTGTGAAACGCAGTTTCTTTGCAGGCCTGATCTGGCTGAAGTAGAACTTCTGCTCTGGGTGTGCTACATTGCCCTAGAGCTGAAAGGCACAATGTGCAGGCTTCTTAACAAAGGGCGATTGGGCCCCACAGCATCTTGCTTCCAGCTCTTTTGGAAGCTAAGAAACAACTCGCTCTGCACAGTGCTCTTACAGCCTACCGGGAACATCTCTTCCAAAGGCCTGTGAAACGCAGTTTCTTTGCAGACCTGATCTGGCTAAAGTAGAACTTCTGCTCTGGGTGTGCTACATTGCCCTAGAGCTGAAAGGCACAACGTGCAGGCTTCTGTCCAAAGGGAGAGTTGGGCCCCACAGCATCTTGCTTCCAGCTCTTTGGGAAGCTAAGAAACAACTCGCTCTCCACAGCGCTCTTACAGCCTACCGGGAACATCTCTTCCAAAGCCCTGTGAAACGCAGTTTCTTTGCAGGTCTGATCTGGCTGAAGTAGAACTTCTGCTCTGCGTGTGCTACATTGCCATAGAGCTGAAAGGCACAACGTGCAGGCTTCTTACCAGAGGGCGAGTTGGGCCCCACAGCATCTTTCTTCCAGCTCGTTGGGAAGTTAAGAAACAACTCGCTCTGCACAGTGCTCTTACAGCCTACCGGGAACATCTCTTCCAAAGGCCTGTGAAACGCAGTTTCTTTGCAGGCCCGATCTGGCTGAAGTAGAACTTCTGCTCTGGGTGTGCTACATTGCCCTAGAGCTGAAAGGCACAATGTGCAGGCTTCTGTCCAAAGGGCGAGTTGGGCCCAAAGCATCTTGCTTCCAGCTCTTTGGGAAGCTAAGAAACAACTCACTCTGCACAGTGCTCTTACAGCCTACCGGGAGCATCTATTCCAAAGGCCTGTGAAACGCAGTTTCTTTGAGGGCCTGATGTGGATGAAGTAGAACTTCTGCTCTGGGTGTGCTACATTGCCCTAGAGCTGAAAGGCACAACGTGCACGCTTCTTTCCAATGGGCGAGTTGGGCCCATAGCATCTTGCCTGCAGCTCTTTGGGAAGCTAAGAAACAACTCGCTCTGCACAGTGCTCTTACAGCCTACCGGGAACATCTCTTCCAAAGGCCTGTGAAATGCAGATTCTTTGCAGGCCTGATCTGGCTGAAGTAGAACTTCTGCTCTGGGTGTGCTACATTGCCCTTGAGCTGAAAGGCACAACGTGTAGGCTTCTGTCCAAGGGGCGAGTTTTGCCCCACAGCATCTTGCTTCCAGCTCTTTGGGAAGCTAAGAAACAACTCGCTCTGCACAGTGCTGTTAAATCCTTCCGGGAACATCTCTTCCAAAGGCCTCTGAAACGCAGTTTCTTCGCAGGCCTTATCTGCCCTAAGTAGAACTTCTGCTCTGGGTGTGCTACATTGCCCTAGAGCTGAAAGGCACAATGTGCAGGCTTCTTAACAAGATGCGACTTGGGCCCCACAGCATCTTGCTTCGAGCTCGTTGGGAAGTTAAGAAACAACTCGCTCTGCACAGTGCTCTTACAGCCTACCGGGAACATCTCTTCCAAAGGCCTGTGAAACGCAGTTTCTTTGCAGGCCTGATCTGGCTGAAGTAGAACTTCTGCTCTGGGTGTGCTACATTGCCCTAGAGCTGAAAGGCACAACGTGCAGGCTTCTTTCCAAAGGGCGAGTTGGGCCCAAAGCATCTTGCTTCCAGCTCTTTGGGAAGCTAAGAAACAACTCGCTCTGCACAGCGCTCTTACAGCCTACCGGGAGCATCTCTTCCAAAGGCTTGTGAAACGCAGTTTCTTCGCAGGCCTGATCTGGCTGAAGTACAACTTCTGCACTGGGTGTGCTACATTGCCCTAGAGCTGAAAGGCACAATGTGCAGGCTTCTTAACAAAGGGCGAGTTGTGCCCCACAGCATCTTGCTTCCAGCTCTTTGGGAAGCTAAGAAACAACTCGCTCTGCACAGTGCTCTTACAGCCTACCGGGAACATCTCTTCCAAAGGCCTGTGAAACGCAGTTTCTTTGCAGGCCTGATCTGTCTGAAGTAGAACTTCTGCTCTGGGTGTGCTACATTGCCCTAGAGCTGAAAGGCACATCGTGCAGGCTTCTTTCCAAAGGGCGAGTTGGGCCCCACAGCATCTTGCTTCCAGCTCTTTTGGAAGCTAAGAAACAACTCGCTCTGCACAGTGCTCTTACAGCGTACCGGGAATATCTCTTCCAAAGGCCTGTGAAACGCAGTTTCTTTGCAGGCCTGATCTGGCTGAAGTAGAACTTCTGCTCTGGGTGTGCTACATTGCCCTAGAGCAGAAAGGCACAACGTGCAGGCTTCTGTCCAAAGGGCGAGTTGGGCCCAAAGCATGTTGCTTCCAGCTCTTTGGGAAGCTAAGAAACAACTCGCTCTGCACAGTGCTCTTACAGCCTACCGGGAACAAGTCTTACAAAGGCCTGTGAAACGCAGTTTCTTTGCAGGCCTGATCTGGCTGAAGTAGAACTTCTGCTCTGGGTGTGCTACATTTCCCTAGAGATCCAAGGCACAACGTGCAGTCTCCCTTCCAAAGGGCGAGTTGGGCCCCAAAGCATCTTGCTTCCAGCTCTTTGGTAAGCTGAGAAACAACTCGCTCTGCACAGTGCTCTTACAGCCTACCGGGAACATCTCTTACAAAGGCCTGTGAAACGCAGTTTCTATGCACTCCTGATCTGGCTGAAGTAGAACATCTGCTCTGGGTGTGCTACATTGCCCTGGAGCTGAAAGGCACAACGTGCAGTCTCCTTTCCAAAGGACGAGTTGGGCCCCAAATCATCTAGCTTCCAGCTCTTTGGCAAGCTGAGAAACAACTCGCTCTGCACGGTGCTCTTACAGCCTACGTGGAACATCTCTTACAAAGGCCTGTGAAACGCAGTTTCTTTGCAGGTCTTATCTGGCTGAAGAAGAACTTCTGCTCTGGGTGTGCTACATTGGCCTAGAGCTGAAAGGCACAACGGGCAGTCTCCTTTCCAAAGGGCGAGTTGGGCCCCAAAGAATCTTGCTTCCACCTCTTTGGCAAGCTGAGAAACAACTCGCTCTGCACAGTGCTCTTACACCCTACCGGGAAAACCTCTTACAAAGGCCTGTGAAGCACAGTTTCTTGGCAGGCCTGATCTGGCTGAAGTAGAACTTCTGCTCTGGGTGTGCTACATTGCCCTAGACCTGAAAGGCACAACGTGCAGGCTTCTTAACAAAGGGCGAGTTTGGACCCAAAGCATCTTGCCTCCAGCTCTTTGGGAGGCTAAGAAACAACTCACTCTGCACAGTGCTCTTACAGCCTAGCGGGAACATCTCTTACAAAGGTCTGTTAAACGCAGTTTCTTCCCAGGCCTGATCTGGCTGAGGTAGAACTTCTGCTCTGGGTGTGCTACATTGCCCTAGAGCTGCAAGGCACAACGTGCAGGCTTCTTAACAAAAGGCTAGTTTGGCCCCAAAGCATCATGTTTGCAGCTCTTTGGGAAGCTAAGAAACAACTCGCTCTGCACAGTGCTCTTACAGCCTACCGGGAACATCTCTTACAAAGGCCTGTGAAACGCAGTTTCTTTCCAGGCCTGATCTGGCTGAAGTAGAACTTCTTCTCTGGGTGTGCTACATTGAGCTAGAGCTGCAAGGCACAACGTGCAGGTTTCTTAACAAAGGACGAGTTTGGCCCCAAAGCATATTGATTCCAGCTCTTTGGGAAGCTGAGAAACAACTCGCTCTGCACAGTGCTCTTACAGCCTACCGGGAACATGTCTTACAAAGGCCTGTGAAACGCAGTTTCTATGCAGGCCTGATCTGGCTGAAGTAGAACTTCTGCTCTGGGTGTGCTACATTGCCCTAGAGCAGCAAGGCACAATGTGCTGTCTTCTTTCCAAAGGGCGATTTGGGCCCCAAAGCATCTTGCTTCCAGCTCTTTGGGAAGCTAAGAAACAACTAGCTCTGCACAGTGCTCTTACAGCCTACCGGGAACATCTCTTCCAAAGGCCTGTGAAACGCAGTTTCTTTGCAGGCCTGATCTGGCTGAAGTAGAACTTCTGCTCTGGGTGTGCTACATTGCCCTAGAGCTGAAAGGCACAACGTGCAGGCTTCTTTCCAAAGGGCGAGTTGGGCCCCAAAGCATCTTGCTTCCAGCTCACTGCGAAGCCTGTAAACAACTCACTCTGCACGGTGCTCTTACAGCCTACCGGGAACATCTCTTCCAAAGGCCTGTGAAATGCAGTTTCTTTGCAGGCCTTATCAGGCTGAAGTAGAACTTCTGCTCTGGGTGTGCTACATTGCCTTAGAGCTGCAAGGCACAACGTGCAGTCTCCTTTCCAAAGGGCGAGTTGGGCACGAAGCATCTTGCTTCCAGCTCTTTGGGAAGCTGAGAAACAACTCGCTCTGCACAGTGCTCTTACAGCCTACCGGGAACATCTCTTACAAAGGCCTTTCAAACGCAGGTCCTATGCAGGCCTGATCTGGCTGAAGTAGAACTTCGGTTCTGGGTGTGCTACATTGCCCTAGAGCTGCAAGACACAACGTGCAGTCTCCTTGCAAAGGGCGAGTTGGGCCCCACAGCATCTTGCTTCCAGCTCTTTGGGAAGCTAAGAAACAACTCGCTCTGCACAGTGCTCTTACAGCCTACCGGGAACATCTCTTCCAAAGGCCTGTGAAACGCAGTTTCTTTGCAGGCCTGATCTGGCTGAAGTAGAACTTCTGCTCTGGGTGTGCTACATTGCCCTAGAGCTGAAAGGCACAACGTGCAGGCTTCTTTCCAAAGGGCGAGTTGGGCCCCACAGCGTCTTACTTCCAGCTCTTTGGGTAGCTAAGAAACAACTCGCTCTGCACAGTGCTCTTACAGCCTACCGGGAACATCTCTTCCAAAGGCGTGTGAAACGCAGTTTCTTTGCAGGCCTGATCTGGCTGAAGTAGGACTTCTGCTCTGGGTGTGCTACTTTGCCCTAGAGCTGAAAGGCACAACGTGCAGGCTTCTTTCCAAAGGGCGAGTTGGGCCCCACAGCATCTTGCTTCCAGCTCTTTGGGAAGCTAAGAAACAACTCGCTCTGCACAGTGCTCTTACAGCCTACCGGGAACATCTCTTCCAAAGGCCTGTGAAACGCAGTTTCTTTGAAGGCCTGATCTGGCTGAAGTAGAACTTCTGCTCTGGGTGTGCTACATTGCCCTAGAGCTGAAAGGCACAACGTGCAGGCACCTGTACAAAGGGCGAGTTGGGCCCAAAGAATCTTGCTTCCAGCTCTTTGGGAAGCTAAGAAACAACTCGCTCTGCACAGTGCTCTTACAGCCTACCGGGACCATCTCTTCCAAAGGCCTGTGAAACGCAGTTTCTTTGCAGGCCTGATCTGGCTGAAGTAGAACTTCTGCTCTGGGTGTGCTACATTGCCCTAGAGCTGAAAGGCACAATGTGCAGGCTTCTTAACAAAGGGCGATTGGGCCCCACAGCATCTTGCTTCCAGCTCTTTTGGAAGCTAAGAAACAACTCGCTCTGCACAGTGCTCTTACAGCCTACCGGGAACATCTCTTCCAAAGGCCTGTGAAACGCAGTTTCTTTGCAGACCTGATCTGGCTAAAGTAGAACTTCTGCTCTGGGTGTGCTACATTGCCCTAGAGCTGAAAGGCACAACGTGCAGGCTTCTGTCCAAAGGGAGAGTTGGGCCCCACAGCATCTTGCTTCCAGCTCTTTGGGAAGCTAAGAAACAACTCGCTCTGCACAGCGCTCTTACAGCCTACCGGGAACATCTCTTCCAAAGCCCTGTGAAACGCAGTTTCTTTGCAGGTCTGATCTGGCTGAAGTAGAACTTCTGCTCTGCGTGTGCTACATTGCCATAGAGCTGAAAGGCACAACGTGCAGGCTTCTTACCAGAGGGCGAGTTGGGCCCCACAGCATCTTTCTTCCAGCTCGTTGGGAAGTTAAGAAACAACTCGCTCTGCACAGTGCTCTTACAGCCTACCGGGAACATCTCTTCCAAAGGCCTGTGAAACGCAGTTTCTTTGCAGGCCCGATCTGGCTGAAGTAGAACTTCTGCTCTGGGTGTGCTACATTGCCCTAGAGCTGAAAGGCACAATGTGCAGGCTTCTGTCCAAAGGGCGAGTTGGGCCCAAAGCATCTTGCTTCCAGCTCTTTGGGAAGCTAAGAAACAACTCACTCTGCACAGTGCTCTTACAGCCTACCGGGAGCATCTATTCCAAAGGCCTGTGAAACGCAGTTTCTTTGAGGGCCTGATGTGGATGAAGTAGAACTTCTGCTCTGGGTGTGCTACATTGCCCTAGAGCTGAAAGGCACAACGTGCACGCTTCTTTCCAATGGGCGAGTTGGGCCCATAGCATCTTGCCTGCAGCTCTTTGGGAAGCTAAGAAACAACTCGCTCTGCACAGTGCTCTTACAGCCTACCGGGAACATCTCTTCCAAAGGCCTGTGAAATGCAGATTCTTTGCAGGCCTGATCTGGCTGAAGTAGAACTTCTGCTCTGGGTGTGCTACATTGCCCTTGAGCTGAAAGGCACAACGTGTAGGCTTCTGTCCAAGGGGCGAGTTTTGCCCCACAGCATCTTGCTTCCAGCTCTTTGGGAAGCTAAGAAACAACTCGCTCTGCACAGTGCTGTTAAATCCTTCCGGGAACATCTCTTCCAAAGGCCTGTGAAACGCAGTTTCTTCGCAGGCCTTATCTGCCCTAAGTAGAACTTCTGCTCTGGGTGTGCTACATTGCCCTAGAGCTGAAAGGCACAATGTGCAGGCTTCTTAACAAGATGCGACTTGGGCCCCACAGCATCTTGCTTCGAGCTCGTTGGGAAGTTAAGAAACAACTCGCTCTGCACAGTGCTCTTACAGCCTACCGGGAACATCTCTTCCAAAGGCCTGTGAAACGCAGTTTCTTTGCAGGCCTGATCTGGCTGAAGTAGAACTTCTGCTCTGGGTGTGCTACATTGCCCTAGAGCTGAAAGGCACAACGTGCAGGCTTCTTTCCAAAGGGCGAGTTGGGCCCAAAGCATCTTGCTTCCAGCTCTTTGGGAAGCTAAGAAACAACTCGCTCTGCACAGCGCTCTTACAGCCTACCGGGAGCATCTCTTCCAAAGGCTTGTGAAACGCAGTTTCTTCGCAGGCCTGATCTGGCTGAAGTACAACTTCTGCACTGGGTGTGCTACATTGCCCTAGAGCTGAAAGGCACAATGTGCAGGCTTCTTAACAAAGGGCGAGTTGTGCCCCACAGCATCTTGCTTCCAGCTCTTTGGGAAGCTAAGAAACAACTCGCTCTGCACAGTGCTCTTACAGCCTACCGGGAACATCTCTTCCAAAGGCCTGTGAAACGCAGTTTCTTTGCAGGCCTGATCTGTCTGAAGTAGAACTTCTGCTCTGGGTGTGCTACATTGCCCTAGAGCTGAAAGGCACATCGTGCAGGCTTCTTTCCAAAGGGCGAGTTGGGCCCCACAGCATCTTGCTTCCAGCTCTTTTGGAAGCTAAGAAACAACTCGCTCTGCACAGTGCTCTTACAGCGTACCGGGAATATCTCTTCCAAAGGCCTGTGAAACGCAGTTTCTTTGCAGGCCTGATCTGGCTGAAGTAGAACTTCTGCTCTGGGTGTGCTACATTGCCCTAGAGCAGAAAGGCACAACGTGCAGGCTTCTGTCCAAAGGGCGAGTTGGGCCCAAAGCATGTTGCTTCCAGCTCTTTGGGAAGCTAAGAAACAACTCGCTCTGCACAGTGCTCTTACAGCCTACCGGGAACAAGTCTTACAAAGGCCTGTGAAACGCAGTTTCTTTGCAGGCCTGATCTGGCTGAAGTAGAACTTCTGCTCTGGGTGTGCTACATTTCCCTAGAGATCCAAGGCACAACGTGCAGTCTCCCTTCCAAAGGGCGAGTTGGGCCCCAAAGCATCTTGCTTCCAGCTCTTTGGTAAGCTGAGAAACAACTCGCTCTGCACAGTGCTCTTACAGCCTACCGGGAACATCTCTTACAAAGGCCTGTGAAACGCAGTTTCTATGCACTCCTGATCTGGCTGAAGTAGAACATCTGCTCTGGGTGTGCTACATTGCCCTGGAGCTGAAAGGCACAACGTGCAGTCTCCTTTCCAAAGGACGAGTTGGGCCCCAAATCATCTAGCTTCCAGCTCTTTGGCAAGCTGAGAAACAACTCGCTCTGCACGGTGCTCTTACAGCCTACGTGGAACATCTCTTACAAAGGCCTGTGAAACGCAGTTTCTTTGCAGGTCTTATCTGGCTGAAGAAGAACTTCTGCTCTGGGTGTGCTACATTGGCCTAGAGCTGAAAGGCACAACGGGCAGTCTCCTTTCCAAAGGGCGAGTTGGGCCCCAAAGAATCTTGCTTCCACCTCTTTGGCAAGCTGAGAAACAACTCGCTCTGCACAGTGCTCTTACACCCTACCGGGAAAACCTCTTACAAAGGCCTGTGAAGCACAGTTTCTTGGCAGGCCTGATCTGGCTGAAGTAGAACTTCTGCTCTGGGTGTGCTACATTGCCCTAGACCTGAAAGGCACAACGTGCAGGCTTCTTAACAAAGGGCGAGTTTGGACCCAAAGCATCTTGCCTCCAGCTCTTTGGGAGGCTAAGAAACAACTCACTCTGCACAGTGCTCT
Organism: Equus przewalskii; assembly: GCF_037783145.1. Taxonomy (NCBI): domain Eukaryota; kingdom Metazoa; phylum Chordata; class Mammalia; order Perissodactyla; family Equidae; genus Equus; species Equus przewalskii. Next base: position 185,912 of record NW_027228528.1, read on the forward strand.
TACAGCCTAGCGGGAACATCTCTTACAAAGGTCTGTTAAACGCAGTTTCTTCCCAGGCCTGATCTGGCTGAGGTAGAACTTCTGCTCTGGGTGTGCTACATTGCCCTAGAGCTGCAAGGCACAACGTGCAGGCTTCTTAACAAAAGGCTAGTTTGGCCCCAAAGCATCATGTTTGCAGCTCTTTGGGAGGCTAAGAAACAACTCGCTCTGCACAGTGCTCTTACAGCCTACCGGGAACATCTCTTACAAAGGCCTGTGAAACGCAGTTTCTTTCCAGGCCTGATCTGGCTGAAGTAGAACTTCTTCTCTGGGTGTGCTACATTGAGCTAGAGCTGCAAGGCACAACGTGCAGGTTTCTTAACAAAGGACGAGTTTGGCCCCAAAGCATATTGATTCCAGCTCTTTGGGAAGCTGAGAAACAACTCGCTCTGCACAGTGCTCTTACAGCCTACCGGGAACATGTCTTACAAAGGCCTGTGAAACGCAGTTTCTATGCAGGCCTGATCTGGCTGAAGTAGAACTTCTGCTCTGGGTGTGCTACATTTCCCTAGAGATCCAAGGCACAACGTGCAGTCTCCCTTCCAAAGGGCGAGTTGGGCCCCAAAGCATCTTGCTTCCAGCTCTTTGGTAAGCTGAGAAACAACTCGCTCTGCACAGTGCTCTTACAGCCTACCGGGAACATCTCTTACAAAGGCCTGTGAAACGCAGTTTCTATGCAGTCCTGATCTGGCTGAAGTAGAACATCTGCTCTGGGTGTGCTACATTGCCCTGGAGCTGAAAGGCACAACGTGCAGTCTCCTTTCCAAAGGACGAGTTGGGCCCCAAATCATCTAGCTTCCAGCTCTTTGGCAAGCTGAGAAACAACTCGCTCTGCACGGTGCTCTTACAGCCTACGTGGAACATCTCTTACAAAGGCCTGTGAAACGCAGTTTCTTTGCAGGTCTTATCTGGCTGAAGAAGAACTTCTGCTCTGGGTGTGCTACATTGGCCTAGAGCTGAAAGGCACAACGGGCAGTCTCCTTTCCAAAGGGCGAGTTGGGCCCCAAAGAATCTTGCTTCCACCTCTTTGGCAAGCTGAGAAACAACTCGCTCTGCACAGTGCTCTTACACCCTACCGGGAAA